>NW_017536741.1:547128-549882 GCF_001853355.1 Bactrocera latifrons | reverse complement strand
AAATCGGTTCACAACCACGCCTGAAATCTCGATTATCACTTTATCATGCGAGAGTATAAAATGTTCGGTGACACCCGAACTTGGCCCTTCCTTACTTGTTTTGTATATAGTAAACACCATTTATCTGGCTGTTTCGCAATTCTTTCATCGATTTTAGCAAGAGCGTATAAGGTCAGCAGAAGGAAATGTAGGAAAAACATTCAGTTTGACAAATTCGCAGAGTTGTTAGTTTAAGTATCTTTCAAATGGGGGTCACCCAATTGATTTCGTGGTTAAAATCTTCTTCGTTTCTGAGACTTCAAGATGATTCTTGGATTCTTGTGGAGTACATTTGCCTCGATTTCCCTAGTTTATGTTTCTGTATCCCTTCTTACGTTCCGGCATAATGGATTTTCATTGTTATTAAATTAAAAAATAATATTTCCAAAAGAAACTATTTTTCTTATCGACGAAAATATAACAATGTCGTAAGCGAACAAAAGGTTCTCGTATTTGAATTTGCATAAGTTGTTTAAAAGTTGAAAACGCGCTGCATATTATACTCGTATACGATTTTCGCAAGTGCTTGGCTAACCTATCCTGCCCCTTCAATACACCGACATTTACCCATAAACCCACGTACTTAAGTTGATTTTGAATTAAGAATTCGCTGAAACGCATAAAATCCTTCCCAAGCGYTCGAGTACTTTATTTGCTTAAATATTTCAACACAAACAGGCCAGCGTCAGCGTTGCAGAACAGGCTGCTGTCAGAGCAAATGGCAGACGAAATAAATTATTGGCCGTGAACAATTTGCAGATGATTTGAAAATGAAAATGTTTAGAATTTTAATGAAGGTATTTGCACTCAGGAATGTAGCAGCTACCGCCGCCCAAAGGAGTGGCGAAAAGCCACAGCTGTCAAGGAATGAAGTGCGATTTTAATAGAATTAAATAGATAGCAATTTACCAGTGGCCATCAGTAGCCGCATCATCCTTCTTAACGGGTAACGGCACGGCAACAGTAACTCGGTGTAGGTGTGCAGTCGCGTTTGGGAAAATATTGTATTACGGAAGAAAATCTCGTAACAAAACGTTAGAGACTTTCAGAGTTTTACAACTTTTTACCGTATCCAAATACGCGTCTTCTCGACATTTTTACGCACACAGATGTGGCTAAGTTGAACTGTTCGTCCATTTTCTGTGTGGAGTCATCAATCGAACAGTCTCGTAAATTATTGGCGTTACTTTAGCTAAGCGCACCCTTGAAATTCAAGTGACAAAAGCAAAAAAGAATGAATGAATATAACTTTCTTACACAAACACCGCGTCGATTTTCATAATATATTTATGTAAACATATATTATTTTTGGTTTCTGCACTTTTTCTAATATTTGTGTCCCACTTCTCGATTTCGATGACTGCGCATTGCATTTGCCACTTGAATTGGSGGTTCATTGAATGAGGTAAATAAATTTCCAGCACACGAGTTCCACCGATTATTCAAGTGCAACATCAACAGAGGCGAACGGCAATGCACATGCACCCCGCACCYCCTACACATTGCCGCAGATACGCGCCCATGTGGAGGTAAACTGTTTCTACGAGTAAAACATTCTCGGCYGGGTGCGCGACGCACGAGTGCCAAGTGCAAATGCTTCAAGGCGCACTCTTATCACTCCATTACTCACGCAGCAAACTTACAGTATTTGCAAGCGGCTTGCCACACGTCCAAAGCAACAACAACTACTATAGCGCCAGCAATCAACTGACGCCTGTCAAATAAAAACGGGGGAAAACGAGAAAGAATTGGATGCAATGCAGCCAGTTGGGGCATGATCAAGCATTCAAACTCGTTTAGCTGCCTTTTTCTTGGCTTGCTCGCGGATTCTGTGTCATTTTCAGATATGTATGTCAAGCGTGGAGCCGAGTGTAGCAAGGTGCAATGGTCTGTGGATGATGGGTGAAGTGAACAAAAGATGCTGCTGCAGAAAAAATTCCCAGAGACAAAAATATTGTARCAATGGTACACGCAAATGCTGCAATAAATTGATTGTGTAGGTGTTTGTGCTCGGCATACTTCCAGCCACAAGTGGCAAGTTTGTTACACTTCCCTTTTTCACTTTGCGACAGCTCAAACTCACGCCATAAGAGAGTGGCGTCTGCGAGGGGCTTAATGCGCGGGATGTGACCATTTTGCACTTAAGTAACAAGTATGAACGTAGCACATTCCGCGAGCACAATATGTTAATTGATTTAGAAGTAGATRATGAATTACTGCTATGTTAGAAATATGTTAGAAATGTTGGTGTTCCTCAAGTCATATGCCATATGTAAACACCAATACAGCTTACAGAGCTTTACAATCGAGAAAGGAATTGGATACCAGCACGAGAATGCAGTCGTAGCTAACACTTTCGTAATCCACCAGTTAAACCTGTGGATTATTTGAAGAAGAAGAGAAGAAATAGCTCAGAAACGATGAACTGACTTTAAGAGTAGGCCAAATATAATTTCCCACTCGAAGAGTTGCTACTTATTCTTGAAAACGCTCATGCCTTTCGAAAATAATATATAGATTGCTATTCAACTGCAAGAGATCTTCATGATCTCCGACCGCGACAGCGATTATCAAGCAAATCATTCTTGCAAAAAGCAAGACCATACCATGTACTAGCACCAGACCACGATACGACCTCATGGTAAGCTGGCTGCCCGTGCTTAGGTTACTTTCGCGCCGCGATGTGATGTGATCTAACAGTCATAATGTAATCTC
>NW_017536741.1:508495-546615 GCF_001853355.1 Bactrocera latifrons | reverse complement strand
GATGTGATGTGATCTAACAGACATAATGTGATGTCGCGGGGAGCTGGCTGTTAGCTAGCTCTATAAAAAGCAGGCGAAGCGCCGGGTCAGTGATTTGGTTACTTTCGCGCCGAGAWGTGATGTGATCTAACAGTCATAATGKGATGTCGCGGGGAGCTGGCTGTTAGCTGGCTCTATAAAAGAAAAGCAGGCACGGCGTCTGGTCAGCGATGTAATGGAAGTCGCAAGGTGACCTTACGTAAAAAGGTTTGTTACAAGAATAATCAATTGGGACCACTTTGCTATTTAAATTTTTAATAATAACGAGCAAGAGTAATAGCAACACAATTGCATACAAATATCTTTCTCAAATTTTAAAATTGTGTCGCAGCTGTCAGCACCAGTTATATTTTCACATGGTGATCTCAACAGATGTACATATATAAATGAAGATCCCCTGAACTGCCGTTAGCAAACGTATCAGTAACCTTGAATGGTATGTAAATATAGATGTAGAAACAACACCGGCAGCGATCGAGCATAATCGCTTGTTGGCATTCGATAACCTGGCTACGTCGGCGGCAACCGTCGAGCAAATATGTATCAAACCATGCCTGACAACAGATAGTACACAAAAACAGCGAATTCTGATTTTCTTTCCACTTTCAATTAAGTATTCAGTATCACATCCGTATATTCAAACACAGACACATGTTTGTATTCAAATATTTTGTGCGTGCACCTTTCATCAGTCTGATTCAAAGCTTAGTTAATCTCGTAAGCTATATAAAAGGTTATCAAGCAGATTTTGTGTGCATCAGACGGCCGACACTGCTAACGGCCGACACTGCTAAAGCTAGAAAATAATAGTTGACGTGTAAATACATGTTACATATGTACATATATATATGCATATATTTGTCAACCACAATGGCCACAATCAGTTTGGTGTCAGATAAATCGGACAACAAAACCGCAGAGAAAGTATTGCAGCATTGACTGCAGCAAAGCGCTGCTAAATAACTCAAATGCGTATGATACAAATATACCATATTACATAATTTGTTACTAATAATTTAATTCCACTGGAATTTCCGGACTGAAGATGAGCTGGTCCAAAAAGATCCAGAATTATACCTTTTCTTAAATTGTGAGTATTATTTATTTTTATACATATGTCAGTATATAGAGTATCAATTCAGCAAAAGTGTCCTGACAACGGACATCTATTACCTACCGGAAGTCAACAATATTCACGTATTCTTTACTGAAATGATCCCAGCGTCCATATTTAGACTCACAATTCTTTTACTTGAAACACCAAGAACAAAACAAGTGCGCGACTTCGTCTGCGTATACACGAACTGTTCTGATCGATTTTTTGAGATATCGACCTGCAATTGCGCACATGTCCTTTTTTCGGCAAGGACCCAATTATTCGTGAAACGCAGCACATACAGGACCCATATGAAAGCGGTATGTACCACATCTTGTAAGTTTAACGTTGCGGCAACATTAACATGTTCGCAAAAATGATAACAAGTATTTTCTGATGCAACGTTCACAGTTTCAATTTGGCTCCAGCTACAAATCATTGTRTCCACAGCTACCCAAAGTGCTGTGCTTATGTTATTGCTCTGGCGTAACCGCAAATTAATGACATATGCCATGTAATTGCCGGAACGTACAATTAGTGTACATCCAACGCGCCTACCAAATTCGAAACGTTGACTATCCCTTAGTTTCTAATATCAACAGCGGCCGAGAATATCCGATTCATAAGACGGGTAGAGCATATGTAAGCCAACAATTACATCCATATATGTACATATGTATACATAATCTTGTATAAAGAAAAAGAACAATGAACATAGCCCAACACACATATTCAAATTTAAATTCCTTGAATTGAATAAACTTTATCCGAGCGCCACCCAAAACTATCAACCATTCGAAATCCTAATAATTTAATTAAGGTACTCTTAAAATTTGTATGTGATTAGTATTATTTTTTAGAAATACATTTTTTAATATTAAATAGTTCATTAACTTACGTGTTTCATTAAGAGTTCTGGTGRGGATTTCTGGTCCAGATGTTGTTGCGGTTTTACTGCCATAAGTTGTCTCGCTACTTTTTGCTAAATCCCTAGCATCCACAGCAAGAACGCTTAGGCAAATCAATCCAAACAAAATCATATTGGTTCGTATGGTTGTTGAATTTTTGGGTCCCTAATCTTCTTTTTAATGTTTTATACAACTTTTTGCGCACAAAGCGCTTTCTTTTTAACGAAACACACTGACATTAATTTATTGCCGTTGCGAATATCACTAATCTATTTTATTTACTTCAGTATTCAAGTATGTATATACAAATATGCATTTATATATATATCTATATATTGCAATTTAGAATAGTCTAATATTTATGTAAATGTCTTCACGGTTAACAATTGGCACATTGATATATATGTAGATGATTTTTTCAAACTGAAGACGTTACGGTAGAGGAAGGCTAAAGGTAGATACTGATAAGAATTTAAATGCATACATTTACACATAGCACTAACTTTTTCAACTGCCGTAAATATGTTATTGATGGTTATGCTTCTTATGTATTATATGGTAAGTACATATGTGTTCTGTTTATATGCGAATCATGCATGCGCGGTATTCATAAATAAATTGTATACCTGTTAGTCACTAGCATTTAGGTCTAATCMGAATTACATATATTCTTTTCAATTCAACTCAATTATTTTAAAAAAGATTTGTTAAGAAAAGGTATCTCTCCCTTCCCATATTAAACTAGTTTTATTTTTTAGAATTATTGTGACGCCCGCAGCACCAATAGTAACGAGTTGTTTATTGAAACCGGTCGCCACTTGCACATAGCAGAAAATCTTCTTTTAATATTATCAAGCAATTGGTATATTTACCTAACCAGGTTCTTAAAATAAAACGTATATGGAATTCTCCTTAATATCCAAATATTTTGTATATGACATTTTACTTTTAATCACTTTTTTCAAAGATTTTATCCTTTTTCACATTACACACAAGCCTGCTACCTTCTTGCTTTGCTTTATCCACTTTGCGTTTTTACTTACTGCTTACATACATTCGTATGCATATACAATTCCTTGTAGAATTGTAACTCTCTGTATTAAATCACTAATTTTAAGCACCGAGATATTTATAAATTCAATACACGATACAATGATATTTGAATTATTGACGTCGACATTTGAATATTATTTAAAAATCTCTAATTTTGTAGTCACTAAACTCCACATATTACAAATACATAAAGGATTTAATTCATTGCAAACGCGACAACACTTTATAAACATCCGTATCCACGCACGTATGCATACAACAGTTACGTCAASTTACCTATCCGCACAATTTCAAAGAGAGACTGAGCAAAACCTACCAAGCGAGTAACGAATATGGCAGAAAAGCAAAGCCAACAGAAACAAAACCATAAAACATAAACAACACTGACAGCTGGCGAAAAATTGTCAAGCAACATAAGAATGATTGAAACGATTCAGAAATCACGTAATGGAAATAGGTGTCTTGTTGACGTGGTTCAAATTTTATTTCAACCAAGCCCCGCTTTATATCACAAAAAGTATCGTTTTCTGTTTCACTTCTAACGTTTTCCAGAATATAACCTTACATCACACACCAGAATATCACAAAAATTGTTTCGCTTTGTATATCAGTATTAAAAGTATACCAAATGTAATGTATGTACATATGTATATATGAAATACTGGGCAGCACTCATTTTAGTTGTTTACAAATATTTCTAGATGGTTGATTCTTGAAGAAATAGAGTAAGACTTAATATTTTATTATACTAATGGAGCCTGGGGTAATCAAAAAGTTGGATAAAGTTGTCGTTAACCGAATTGCTGCAGGAGAAATCATACAAAAGCCTGCAAATGCGCTTAAAGAACTCATCGAAAATAGGTTGGCAGATTACCTCGTATACCACAATACCTTCCATTCAATATAAAAATAATGTTTCCTTTCAAAATTAACAGCTTGGACGCAAAAGCGACACATATTCAAGTGACCGTAAAATCTGGCGGTCTGAAGCTATTACAGATACAAGATAATGGAACCGGTATACGGCGTGAGGATCTTCCGATAGTTTGTGAACGCTTTACAACATCTAAATTAACAAAATTTGAAGATCTAAGCAACATAGGAACTTACGGGTTTCGTGGTGAAGCTCTGGCTAGTATAAGCCATGTTGCTCATTTGAGTATACAAACTAAAACAGCAAATGAATCGTGCGGCTATAAGTATATATCAATTTATTACCACATTCGAGTGAATAAATTTGTATAAAAAATTAATGATAAACTATTGTAGAGCTTCTTATGAAGATGGAACGATGAAAGGCACCCCAAAAGCTAGTGCCGGAAATCAAGGAACTATTATTACGGTAGAAGATCTCTTTTATAATATGCCACAAAGGCGACAGTGTTTAAAATCGCCAACCGAGGAAATGCAAAAAATTTGCGATGTTATCTCCAAATATGCTGTACACAATTCAAGCGTTGCTTTTACACTCAAAAAGTATGGTGAACCCCCAATATTGCGCACAACTGGCCGTGGTACACGCGAATGCAATATCGCTGATATATATGGAACACAAATTGGTCGTTCCTTATTGCCTGTTGAATTGGAGGACGAAGTTCATAAGTTCAAATTGACAGCGTTAGTAACAAATGTAGACTATTCAGCAAAAAGAGGAATAATGTTACTATTCATCAATCATCGACTGGTAGATTCAAGTGGTGAGTAAGTGAGAGAATCTGTCACATATTGGCATATCTTAAACTTTATATTTGTATTTACATGACTTAGCTTTAAAGGCAGCCGTAGATAATATATACAGTACTTACCTTCCCAAAGGAATGCATCCTTTTACTTATATAAGCCTCGAAATAACACCAACACATTTAGATGTTAATGTTCATCCAACAAAACATGAAGTTCATTTTCTATACGAGGATGAAATTATAGATAAAATTAAGCGTCGAATAGAACTGAAGCTTTTAGGTAGCAATACAACGCGTACTTTTTATAAACAATTGAGATTACCGGGTATATCCAATATAGATATGGAGGATAATGAAAATGAAGCGTCTCTAAAAAATTTTGATAAAGAACGTATGGATAAAGATCGTGTTCGAACCGATTCTAAAGAACAAAAATTGGACAAGTTTCTTTTACAAAAACCCATTCCTAATCAAGAAGTCAACAATTCAAATTCAACTTCTTTCACTCATATTGAGGATGAGAGCTTTAAGATAAACACAGCGCGAAAGTCCGAATTGCTGCTTACAAGTATAAAACAAATGCAGGAAAATGTAGAACGCAGACTTAACGTCATGCTACGAAAAATATTGAAGGACCTTGTGTTTGTTGGAATAGTGAACGAAGCATATGCTTTATTTCAATATGACACTAAGCTATATTTGTGCAACACGTCCAAATTTTGGTATGTACCAGACAATATCCATAAATTCATAAACATTCAATATGAACTCACATTCTCAGTATTATATATTTTGTATATTATTTAAATGACTATAATCCTTGAATATTTACTTGCTACTATATTATTGCAGTGAGGAACTTTTTTATCAGCGCTTGATATTTGAGTTTCAAAATCTTCCCCATATTCAATTGGAGACACCTCTTGATATTAGAGAGCTTGTACGAATAGCATTGGAGTGCGAAGAAGCTGGTTGGTCGCCTGAAGATGGCGATAAAATGGAACTCGCTGAAAGTGCATGTAAAATACTTATCGAAAAAGCTCCCATAATGCGTGAATATTTCTCATTAAGAATTAATGAGGAAGCTCAATTAGAAGCATTACCCGCCATTTTACCTCAACATTATCCCTGCAGCACACATTTGCCGATGTATATATTGCGCCTGGCTACAGAAGTGGATTGGGAATCAGAAGTAGAATGTTTTGAAACTTTTTGTAGAGAAACCGCTAAATTTTATGCATTAACGAGTGTATTAGAAATAGAATCACTGCCACAACGGCACAATTGGCTTATAGAACATGTCCTATATCCATCATTTAAACGATACTTGCTCCCACCGAATCATTTGAAGCAGCAATTGTACGAACTGACCAATTTGTCACAACTATATAAAGTATTTGAACGATGTTAGTGAAGCTTGATGTAGTAAAGGATTTATTTTATTTGTTTAAAAATATTTATCAACAACTATAAGTGCATAAGCAACAGGAATAAAACTAATTTCAAAACCATAACATATACAATAATATTTACAAATCCGGCTGGCACAGGCGTTGTTCGCGTTTCGAATTCGCAACATGTTCTTTAAGCAATCGCATAACATCATTATCATGTTCTGGGGGAGTTGGCTTAACATTTGTGGCCCAGTAATATATGTCCCAATCATTGGTGACGCCATTGATTAATTGGTCATATTGTGCTGTTAGTTTAGCATCCATATCTTTTAAGTAACGTGCAACAAATGTACTAAGTATCAAATCATTTTCAAGCATACCACGCTTTCGAGATTGATAAATAAGGCTATGGGGTAATATTTGAGTTATTTCGAAATAAGATTATATAAATACTGGCATAGGACTTACCGCTGTTTCCGCACTTCTAGCGGCTCATCTGGTCGTAAAGGATACTCGGGGAGCGGTAAATAATCCGGATCCTCGTAATCGATTATTGGAACATCAGCGTTATTTAATACCTTTGCCTTATTTTTGTCATCTCCAATTGTAGCTTTTGATGAAAATGTCTGCATTCGTAAAATTTTCCGGCGAGAACCCTGACTCTAACAAAATTGTACTCACGTATTTACATTGGCTAAAAAAAATTATGCAACATCTCTTTATTTGATCTTACCAATAATTGTCGCAACATTTTTGATTTTCTTCCTTATTTAAGTGCTGATTTGATTTATTTATTAATATTTCGATACTGTCAGTGTATTGAAAATCAGATATGCATTTATTTAAGTGTTTTGACATAGAATCCTACCTTAATGCTAATGCGAATTTAAATAGTGGAACGCGCTGATATTGGTACACTTTGAAACAGGGTGATATATTTACGCTCATTCCATTTTTGAATCCCCACCATCGTATAATAGATGCTGTAAGCAAAGAATAACCAAAATAATATCACATACTTCCTCTGCTACAAGTATGCCTATTTAAAGATATCTAAAATTCATGTTTGAAAAATGTAATCAATTTATAATGCTTTAAAATTTTTTGGGTTTTATACAATTTTAAAACAAACTCATATAAATTTCATTAAATGCAATTATCATAAATTTTAATTCAAGTGACAGAAAATTTCGCATATCGTACTAAACTATTGTAATATTTTTTTTATGAGCTAAAGAAAATCGTTCGTATTTTGAGACAAATAAATACGGATACTCCAACAAAAATTGTAGTGTATTTGAAAAATCTTTTCAGTTTCTTACGTTTGGTTTCAGCCAGATACTCATCATAATCTATATACAATGGATTTTTTGAAGGACTAAATGAAGATAACTGAAATTAAATAATAACGGTGAATTCAAATAATTACTATGTTATAGAAATTTCTTACATATTTCGTAGTTCTGAGGAGTTCCTTTATTGTTACCCGATATGTCTTAACATTTTGTTGCAATGACTGTAATTGTTCCTGTGACACATATCCTAATTCTTCGGACTTGATATTTTCTTTTATAAAGCGAAGCGTTGCTGTCAATATTACTAAATGTTGTAAATGATTGGCCGTAATCATTAAAATTTCGTAGAAACTATAAAGTCATTAAATATATAAACATATACATGCAGATTCTATAAATCACCTACTTTTCTTTTGATGATCTACTGACGCGAGCGATAGATTTTTTTGACCAATGATGTAGGTGAAAACTATATAAATGAAAAAATTAAAGCGTATACATTATAATATTATAACAAGCTTACTCAAGGAGTCCTTTCATTATTTTCATTCGAAAAATGGGATATTTAATTCCAATATCTTCCATTAAATCGTCATTCATTGATAGGAAATCCAACAGTGTAATTTGCTCCTTGGCAAAATGTTCTAAAAATCTATCCATATTTAAAGATAATAGGATTGCATTAATTTCTTGGAAATATTCGGGACAATCAGATTTCAAAAAAATTCTTGGTATGTAATCACGCAATGTGTTGTAGCCAAGGAATTGAGGTGGGACAACATAAGTCACTTTTTCTTTTGGTAGAAATTCAAGTAAATCGTAAAATCCATGAAATTGTGCTACTTGTACTGGTGTATAACCTTTTCTATTAGCAATAGTTGCATTTACACCAACTTCCATCAAGAGTTTTACAACATCTGTACGATTATTCTCTATTGCATGAAATATTGGCGTGCATCCCTGATTATCAACAGCATCTAACGACACATCTTTCAACATTCGTCTCACAATGGTGATATACCCATTTTTACAAGCGTGCATGAAAGGAGTAGTTCCATATTTGTCGGAAACATTTATCACAGCTTTATGTTTTAGTAATAGTTGTACTATCTGATCAATTGTATGCGAATCTTTACTTGTACATTGGCATGCTAGCATTAGTGGTGTAAATGAATCCACCTGTTTATTGACGTCCGCATTGAGATCCTCGAGTAGAAGCCGCACGATAGACAATTGCCCTTCTCGGCAAGCAGTCATGAGAAGAGTAAACTCTCCTAAAAATTTATGAATTCTAAAAAAAATTTACCATTTTTATATTTAAAAACTAATAGTGTTACCATTGATTGGTTCGTTGACGGATATCTTGTGGTCACTTATTTGCTGTCTACATTTTTCAACATCTCCTTTTATGATTGAGAGTATTATTTCCGCACGACTGTTCTGCTCCTGTTGCCATATAGTCGGCGAACGAGCTTTTTTTGATGGCTGGAAATACGAATAAGAATCTCTATTAGAACTGTAGTAAAATTTATCAAGTGTCCTTGAAACCTATGAGTGCATTCAAAATATTCTAATTTTTATACTTTTACTTGCCATATCACCGAAATAATAACCATCATAGCCATCTGAATCCTCAGAATCGGTCATTGGAGGCCGGTAGTTAATTTGCGATTGGGGCATGTTTTTCAAAAGACAAATAATTTAGATTAATTAATTCGAGAATACCACAAATTTACATGGCGCGCTAACAGAGAAAGAAACAAAATATTTTGGTTACGATTATTGCAATTTACTAAATCTATTACTAATCTAAAACAGCTGATTGACGAAATTTGGGCAGAGAATTTATTGCACATTCTCTGGTATTAAATTCGATGCATAGTTAAAGAAAGTCAAATCAACCCTGAATACTTCAAATACGAAGTAATAGAAAAAGCAGAGACTGTTGTGAAAATTCAATAATATAGGAGGAAAGATTAAAAATATTATTTGTTTTAAGTGTTTAGAAAAATTTATAAAACCAAAATAAACTTTAAGTGGTGAGCATTTACATGTCAAAAACAATGTCCAAAGAAAAGGTCGAAAGTCTTGAAAACAAACACACCGAACACTGGGCAGGTGGCAGTGGTAAAGGCGGGTTAGATGTGTGTCCTGAATCTAATTGTAAGGCCAACTATGATGCTTCTAAAAGCAGTATAGATCGTGGAGGGGGGCGTATTGAATCGACACAAATTGCTGGTAATGAATCTCCCCCGTACTTGTCACCAGTATTGTCGTTAACTTCAACTCCTATTGCATCTATAACTATAGAGAGAGATGTTATGGGTGCTTGCTCATCAAATATATTAAGCGAGAATGAAGAGTACCCATTACACAAAAGTGTTTTTCAAGGTGATTTTAAAAGTTTGGCAAGACTTCTTCAACGGTCCCCAAATAGCTGGCGAACGCAAGAAGAAATCGGTTGTAAAGATAAACATGGAAACACACCCTTACATCTAGCAGTAATGTTGGGAAGGAAAGAGTGTATCAATTTGCTGTTATCTCATAACGCTCCTGTAAAAGTAAAAAACAATGAAGGATGGTCGCCATTAGCTGAAGCAATTAGCTACGGTGATAGACAAACTATCTCCGCTGTGCTGTGTAAACTTAAACAGCAATCCCGTCAGCATATGGAAACTCGTCGCGCTAAATTAGTTCGTGCTCTTGAACAAATGAAAGACTTTTACATGGAACTCAAATGGGATTTTGCTTCATGGGTTCCACTTGTATCCCGTATGTTGCCGTCCGATATCTGTCGAATTCACAAGTCGGGAGCCACCTTACGCCTTGACACAACATTAGTAGATTTTAATGATATGCGTTGGGAGAGGGGGGACATTTCTTTTATTTTTCGTGGTGATCGACCACCTCATGAATCATTAACAGTTTTAGATAACGAATATGAATGTTATCAGCACGTTCGATATGAAGATACAGATATCGAAGACGAAGTAGATGTACTAATGTCTACGGATATTTTAGCTGCTCAAATGTCAACGAAAAGCATACAGTTTGCTCGAGCCCAAAGCGGTTGGATATTCCGCGAGGATCGAAAAGAATTAGTCAGCGGACAATACCAATGCGATTTATATTCGATACAAGGTCTTGTTTTAAAACAACGTAAAAGGCGAGAGCATCTATCACATGAGGATCTCCAAAAAAATAAAGCTATTGTTGATACAATTACACGTGGTGGTCGTCGTGCTAGCTTAACAAGTGCAAACGGGGAAGGTGGATTAAATAGGGATTCAATAAATGGATCTGCATCAGAAATGCCCCGAAGAAGTTCATTGCAACCTCCGCCCCCGCCAGCCATTACATGGGAAGAGTATATTAACACACCAATTGGCAAATGCCCCCATTTGGGACGACCACCAGTACATAAGCAATCAAACAAGTCTATACGGGCCACAGTAGCTATGAGTAAAGATTTTCCCCTTAGCGTCGAAATGCTATTAAATGTATTGGAAGTAATTGCTCCTTTCAAACACATTAATAAATTGCGCGAATTTATAACGCTCAAATTACCAAGTGGGTTCCCCGTCAAAGTAGAGATACCAGTTTTACATACAGTGACAGCGAAAATAACTTTCCAAAAGTTTGAATTTCGTGACAACATACCGGCAACACTATTCGATGTACCGTCGCATTATGTGGAAGATGCCCGTCGTTTCCCAGATTTATGACCGGGAACAGGTCAGCAGCATCCAATGACGGAAAGCGTCGATTTAAACCGCAATGCTACCAGCGACATCAGAACTAAGGCGCATGCCACTTTTGATGAAATAGAATAGTGTACATAGGAGACAAATAAAAATCTGTAATCATTGCATTGATGCATCATTAATAACATCACTAAAATATGATATTTATTCGTCTCTTATTATTTCAATATAATATATTCAAAGAAATGTATTAAATACAATTACCATTCAATGCATTTACATTATTTGATTGTAGTGTATATTGCATACTTCAGCGATAAGAAGTATATTATGCACGATTTATCTATGTATTCAAAAATGTACATACTTATGTATTATATGTATATGAATGTATGAACATACATACATGTTATTTCAAAACTTAATTTAAAAATTTTTATCTTATTTTTTGACTACTAACCTAAACTTACTGAATAATTATGTATGTCATAGGCTCAAACAATATACATAAATGACATTGTAATTATTGCGTGAATTTAATTTTGTCGAATTTATGTGTGATTTGAAATCAGAATATTTTCACGCGTATAACTCGGCACTAATTTTTATTACAAATATTTCAAAGTAAGCTGACATGTGTGTATATGATTGTATAATGTTGGTATATTACTAGCCATTTTCAACGTGTTAAACAGTTGTAATCCCATTGTGCAAATCCTTTTTTATAGTATGTAAGTTGTAGTAAAAGCTTGTGTATAACAGTCTGTTGAGATATTAATGAAAATTTTCTAAGAGTTTGCCAACTATTGATTTAATTTTTGTGTGTAAACAAATCTAATTATGTACATATATGCTTTTTTAGTTTAAGGCTGAAACTTATATATATTATTGTTATCAAACTTTAATGATAAAATATAAAATACGTGCATTCAGTTAGAATAAATTTATATGCGTGTAAACTATTTGGAAAATATCAATACACTGCTTGATCTTTGACATACCTTCCCACCTATTAAATAAGTATTCATATTTSATATAATTTGTATTAATTATTTATTGCATCAAAGTAGAATTGCCAAGATATATTAAGTAAATGTTTCTATTGTGTAAATGTTCACATTTTCTTTGTATCAGTTCATTTCAACAAAGTATTTACTGTTAGAGAGTTTTTCGAAATTTATGTTAACASTAACTATCTACGTTTACATGCGAAATAAGTAATAATCCGGACACAAAATAAATAAAAAATTTAATAAATTTTTTTATGAAATTAAATGAGTTAAATATATTTTTACACATAATATGTGCAACATGCATAACATTTTTTAAAAGTAATTGAAGAAATATTACAAATTAATTATAAATACAAAATAATCAGAACTATAAGGTTTTTGTTCAAAATATTCAACAAAAGCCCAGAAAAAATTCAAAACTAGAGGTAAACTACGCTAACTCATTTTTATTAATTATTGCAATATTAAACTGAGTTAATTTTTATTATTAGCAAAACGCATCAAAAATTATTTGGAAGAACGGGAATAGCTGCCATATATTATATACTATTTGCATATGCTACAAAAATTATTTTTATCATGTCCAATTCACTATTTGATAACTAAGATTAACAGCAAGAAGAAACAGATCCAAAATAACGATCTATAGTTTAGTAACTTTATAACAAAAATATTGAACGTTTTATACTATTATAATAAAGTTCAGTGCACTCTCATCACACATGTATTTACTTTGTATACAAGTAAAATCATGAAAAAACTAACATTTTACGTCATTTCCATGAATACATAACATAAATAATAAATTGTTGTAGAGGCAACAAAATAAATTTAGAATGACTGAAAGAACTTCAACCACTACTTCGTTTATTAACGTCAACGATTGCTCCACAATATCACTATTTTTAAGACATTAGTCCTGACTTATTTAAAAATTATTAGCACATTAATTGTTTATGCACTTATATTCATAAAGTATGTCTCAAACATTCGTTTAACTTTACTTTTAAGGGCAATATGAAATATTTGATTATACCCATGTATAAGATTGTGGAATTCTTCCAAATATATTGAATATCGTTTGGTTAATGTGTATCTACAAGATAATCAGTATTATACCCATGTATAAGATTGTGGAATTCTTCCAAATATATTGAATATCGTTTGGTTAATGTGTATCTACAAGATAATCAGTATTATACCCATGTATAAGATATGTGACAAATACAGTAGCATAAAAAAATCAATTTATTGAAATTATTATAAAACGGTTTTGGAAAGGATATTACTTTACATCACTCCTCTCAGCAAAGATTAAGCCAATCTATTGGAAATAATAATTTGAATGATAATTATTTTGGTGAAACACACTCATGTGAAATGCAGTAACCCTGCGGAAAAGTTCCAAGGATACATTAATAATACTACATTAAAGAATTTATACTTATCATAAATTATAGGTTAGCTCGATACGTATCTATCAAAGGTACAAATAAGAATTAGTTTTGCTTCCTTTTTCTTCGAACCTTGCGTATATTTCACATAACTATATAGTAATTTATTTGTTCAAAAATATTGCAAAAACTTAGTTCAAAATAAATATACCGTTACTATGAACAGTAAAAGCAACCTTGCTCTGCAAAATCAGCTGTTTTATCGAAAAGTCAAATAACAACAATAACATTCACAAATACTTGTGGGTCGAAAAGTAAGTAATATTGACAAATTTTCTGAAAATATAAAATTGGCAAAATTAAAGTATCAATTTTTATTTCAATTAAGTAATAATTTATGTAGAAACAGCGCTTTTTGTTCGTGTGTACATTAATATACATAAACTTTTTATTATTTTTTCTAGAAAAATATCTGAATTTACCCTGGAAACGCACATTAAGTTATAATGGTTTTTTCTCGCCTTATACGGCCATTATTGCAAACCCGTTGTGCCTTTGGTCGATCTCTGGAAGAACGAACCAAATTAGCATATATGACACAAGGTACTCATTTTCGCAGTGGTGCATTGAAGCCTAAACCTCAACAAACACCTTTTGGTATTGTGTTTGTTTTCTGCGCCGTGCTGCCCGGTCTCTTTCTTGGTGCTGCTATAAGCAAGAGTGTGGCCAACTTCTTGGAAGAAAATGACCTTTTCGTACCATCTGAGGATGACGACGATGATGACGATGACTGAAACAAGTTAAACGTCCGGCAGGCAGGAAAGCCATAAAGTGAAATTATAATCATTATTTAATAGCAAACTAGACTTTAATTTTTCCTCAATAATGCTTTTAGTTAATATTTTCGTTTAGTTTAATATTTATTAAAGCATATTTCAACTAATAAGTCAAATGTATTTAATTTAGAGGATAATTGGAATTGATATATAAAAGCTACAACTAGCCGTTGTTATAGCAAACGTTCCTCGCCTCCCAAAGTAAGATGCAGAAAATTCGAGGGGGTTAAAATCGTGAAATAAACCCTTTTTTGATTATATTATATTCACAATTAAACGTTTAAGACAATTTAAATAAATTATCATAAATTTACAAAGACACAAATATTATTTTTATTACATCGGAAATTTCACAATATAACTTAACGAGGTTATAAAATTATTCAATCTGCATAAAGTTGCAGATCATAATAATGCATTAAATGCAAGATAAAAAAAGCTTGATGATATACTAAAAGGAAGCGCGTTGAGTAATTTCCGTGACTAGAAGCACGCACACAATAATTAACTAACTTCAAGATTACACAAGTTAAACACTAAATTTTAGTGACTAAAATGATTTAAAATGATCGAATTATAACACTAATGCAACATCATAAGATTCGCTAACAATAGGAATACATTTATCTTTTCAAACACTTCTTTTATAACTGTACATACATTTATCTATGTAATGTTACGGCCACGCAAAAAGTTTGCTACAAGCAAAAGCAGAAACGAACTAGTTATATAAATGCTGCCAGGTAGCGAACGGCGTATTGGAAGATTGGGATCACTGTCACGTTGCGCAAAAAGTTCCAAGTCCTCCTCATAAGTAGCAAAGTTGTTCCAATTTAAGCATTTTCGCACCGCATAATTCCATCGTTTATACAATTGTTCCCGCCCTAAATCAAATTAACAGGTTGTTTAATTTATTAATATTGAGAAATTCACTTACGGTTGGCAGTGGTTGTTGGAGTAAATGCATCCACGGGTGGCGGATACATCACTTCTGCCTGAAGTAAAGATACTACATTCATCGTTATGCCAGCACATATCATTGCTCCTAAACATGCTGGTGATGTCGTTTGAGGCCTTTCCAACAGACAACCAACGATGTCCGCAATAAATTGCACGAAAGCGTTGTTCTCTGCATAGTCGCCACAAAATATAATCCGTTCTTTGTGGCTTTTTCGATTCCAAGTTGGTGTGTCACGTTTAARTGCATCTAATACTTCGTGAATTTGGAAACCAGTTGCTTCATAAGCAGCTTGCGTTACATTTTCTGCTGTGGTTTGACTAGTTAAACCTAGTAGGACGCTGTGAAATAAAAAATATATGGGTAACAAYGCATAATCTAAAGGCTTTAAAAGCTTACCCTCGCGCATCATAACGCCAATATGGTGCGTATAATCCATGAAAAGCAGGCACAAATGTTATCTCTGAACGTTTTGCTGCCAATCCACAATCGACATTTAAAATACCTGTTTTTGAGGGAAATTAATCGTAGAATGTTTTCTGTGTCTACGTCAATAACATACCTGATGAACAAGACGATGAAATCATTGAACTTTCTCCAAGAAATGTGTTGAGGACCTCAACAGCATTATCATTAGAATTGATTTCAGTGCATATACGTAATCCTTGCTTTAGCCATCTGACCGTAGCCCCGGCATTAGAAATAGCACCTTCTAAGCAATAGTAAGCAGGAACTTTTGGGCCTAATTTATATGCTACTACTGACAGTAATCCATTAAAAGAATCTATTAACTCTTCACCCGTGTTTAGCAGCACGAAACAACTGTCATCAATTATACAAACATTTTGACCAACTTTTGTCTGTAACTGACCTAATAGGGCAGCAGACTGTTCGCCAATGCACTATAATGAAAATTAAACTGAAAGTTGATTCAACTTTAAAACATTGAAAAGTAGTATTACATACCGCTGCTATTGGAAGTCCGTTTAGAGAACCTCCTATTACGTAACCATATAATTCAGAATTTGAGCGAATTCGCGGCAGTATTTCCATGGGAATACGAAAAAATTGGCATATCTTAGCATCCCATTGGAGAGTATGAACGTTCATCAGACTTGTATAACCTGCATTGGTAACATCAGTCATATGCACTCCACTTAAATTTGATCCAGTAAGATTCTATTTAAAAAGTATAAAGTTTAATATTTTACGAAAATTTATAGCGATGGTACAAATATACCCATAAAATCCAAGAATCAAGTGTGCCAAAGAGGCATGTGCCCACTTCTATTGCTTCTGATACAGATGTTATATTTTCCTGAAGCCATCTGATTTTAAACGCGCTAAAACATGTACTTAATGGTAGCCCTGTTTTGTGTCGCAAGTAATCTACATCGTAATTTACATTGCCAAGAACCGTCTTCAAAAGTGAAGATGTACGGCAGTCGCTCCAACCTAATTATAAAGTATAACTTTCAGTCTTTAGTATCTTTATAATGTGTATGTAAAGTGATTTTTACCAACAGCATTATACAAAGGATTTCCCGTCTCTTTGTCCCATAAAAGTGTTGTTCCACGCTGACTGCAAATACTTATTGCTACTAAATCATACGGATTGATTTCCAAAATAATTAGATTTTTGTACGCAGTCTGCACCAAAAAAAAAAAAAAAAAAACAAATATTAATAAAAGAATATATAAAAGAAATGTTGATTAACTATTATACTTCGATGCATTCTTGAGTACTCTTCCATATTTCCATAGGATCATATTCCAACCAACCAGCATTGTGCACAATTTGCCGCAATTTCAATTCATGAAATGTTAAAACTTCCGCATTTTTGGTTGAGTAAATCTGAAATTATTTATGAAAATAAGTTAATATTTTTGTTGCAATGTATGTATGTTTCTGTTTAAAGTTTTAATCATACAAGGAATCGGCAATGTGTACTGCTCACGTAGACCACACCAATTAAGGGACCAAAGTTCCCAAAACTGGGACTGCCCATGACATTAAGTAAGTGAGCTGAAATACGTATGCAGGCGTTTTTAATTTGAAAAGGGTATCCACTTTAACGCAATAATAAATGGATAATTGATTTGTTTTATCAACAGACATTCACGCCGTACTTTGTTTTTGCAAAAACGATTGCATAAAAATAAACGTGATTGAATACAATTGTCGTTCTATCAAGCATCTCTGCCGTGCTTGACAAGGGCCCCGGTACAATCAATTTTCAAAATCAAGTGTCTAATTAGAAGTATCGTCGCTCGACCGATACAGCTCAACCGTTTTAAACCAATGTGGACGCTTTTTTACATAAATATTTTTATAATTAGTTTAATAAATATATTTTATATTACAAATTTTTGTTTTTATAGCTTTGAGAAAATCTGTATTGGCGACATCTACTGGAATTTTACAAGTTAATATCTTGCATTAGTTGCCATAACATCGTCGAAGGACATGCGCAGATATTAAACAATAACAAATTGAAACAAGTAAAAGGATGCAGGAGTTATACTAAGCAGGTGTTGAAAAATATTAGTTTTCCTGGTGAAAATCATTAAAAATATAATATTATCAATTATATTCAAATAAAAAACTTTATAAGATATATAAAACGTGATCGTATTTTCTGAAAAATGCGCGAAACCTATGGGCCGGACTTTGGTAAGCTTTCACTAGTTGGGAAGATATCCCTCACATTTAGCTATGTGATTTAAAACCCAATCCATTTATGGTGGAAAATGTCATAATTATCCTCTAATTCAAATTCGAATAAATTTTAGACGATCGTCTGATACGTTTAGTGCGCGATAATCCGGCTATATACGATGTTAACCATGAACATTACAGACGCTATCAAATTCGAATCGCAATCTGGGAAAGAATTGCTGCGGAGATGCGAACACCGTGTAAAAACACATAAATTAAAATTAACATAGAAAATATTTAATATCGTATAAAAACTAATTTCAGCCAAATTTCTTCAAACCAAATGGAAAAACATTCGATATAATTACTTACAAGAACTTAAAAGCTTGGAAACGGGTTTGGCAAATGCGAATATTAGAAAACGTCGGTTTACAGAAGATCTATCTTTTTTGCAAAATACTGCACAAACCTACAAAAAAGTGCCGCATATGAACACATCATACAACAGCTCGTAAGTATAATTCAACATCCCACTGATTGTAAGAAGTATAGACAGGATATTACATTATTTCCAGCGATAATGATAGCAACAGCTTCATGTATATGGACCCTCAAAACACCAGCACATTTGAAATTATTGAAATAGAACACAGTGACGATGGCAGCGAAGCAAGGGATCACAGGATTAAAAATTATAACGTTGATGTCGCTATGCCATCCCAGCAAATCCACGAGAATGTAGATATTTCTCTACCTAATAATAATGATTGCTACGACGACGAGCAGATACTYCCAGAATTAAATATTCCAACCAAAATTGAAAAATTAAACAAACCACAGCAAGATCATACAATTCAACATAAAAATATATCAACTCCACTTCAAAAGGCTGAAATTGATAGCTCAAACATGGTAGCGCCAATGGCGCCTTCTTCACCCTCGCATTCAAACACCTCAAGTCTTTCGTCGCAATTACTAACGCCAATCGTAATTTTGGGCAAGGAACGGAATTGTGAAAATAATAAATTAGATCCAAAGCCAAAGCAGGCAGAAACGGCAGCATTCCAACGGCAGCCAAATGATATTATGACTACTGCGTCAAAAAGAAAGTCTATGCCGGCTCCATTTCCAGTTTTGACGCCTATTAATGATCCAATTGAACTATATTGCCTCTCATTAGTAGATAGTTTGCGTAACATGCCACGGACAGAAAGGGAACGCGTTAAATTTGAGTTTGCCAAAATACTTAAAGACGCCAAGTATAAGGATCAAAGTTAGTTAGCGTTTCAAATTACATCATTTAATATCACTATTTAATTGTACCATAACTCTAGTTGGTAACTTAGAATATTGGTCATAATATTTCATTTCTATAGCTGTAAAGAAAACATTAATGTCAAAATAAGGAACATATTTTTAAGTCCGAAATACAACTCAAATGTTTCTCTAAAAATACAAGGTTTTGCGTTGCGTCTATTTTATTTTTATTTCCACTACTCCAAAATCCACTTAAATTTCTAAATACATCAGCGTATAAACTATAGTTAGTGTAAAAGACGAAACGAAATGTCGTTTTCATTTCTATATCTAATAAGAATATTTTATGTTGTGTTGCTTTCTTTCACTGTGTTTGTTTCTTATGTTTTTATTGATGTTACAAACCGATGTTAATAATGTAGACATTCAAGTGAGTTGACACTGTGTAAACGTTTGTGTGATCTCCTTGCGACAGAATTATAGCTAAAATAAACGTAGGTTTCATATACATGTATATTTACCACTTTCATGGTAACTTTCAATTTTAATTCTCACACATTTTTTTATCTGTATATAAAAACAAAAAAAGAAACAAGCTACTCGCGCCAATAACATGTATTTTAGTCTAAAAAAAAATCTAATTTCGATATATTTTTATTGAAATAATAATGAAAATTAAGAATGCTTAGTCGTGTCAATCCCGTGAAAGTCAAAAAAAAAATTTGCTTTGCAAATATGGTCTGGGACGCGCTTATCAGGTAAATAACCAAGTAATGAAATCACTGTAATGTTTTACTATTGCTATATGGGAGGAAGTTGTAATCACATTTATTTGACACAGCTATCTTAGCAAGGATTACAGACACAGTATCACACCTTTCCCTTCAGGCTGTTTTTAAATATAACCTTCAGGTTATTACTTTTACATCTTAGATTACTTCCAAAAATACTCATTACTCACACATTTTGGTACCGAGTTTAAATTTTTGGGATGAAGGGGTTAACAATCTTACTAATATATATCTAATTAAATTTTTTACAAGAGTATAACAATTATAATAGAATATAAAATTCAATTATGTAGACAAAAGCCCAATTAATTTTATAACTGTGTTTAGCACTGAAAATTACTTCGGTGTTATACTAAGAAAAGTTAGAATTTAATGAATATAGTATTCAAATGATTTTGGATCATTTTTATACCCATTGCAAAGCCGAAGGGATTTTCTGTGATGCCATATTAATAGTATAGTATATTATATTTTAAGAATATTTGAATAACGATAATTTTCAATTCTGGTTTTCTTTTAATATACAAAGTTATTAACAGTGCGAAGGCTGTCTTAGTTTGGGTGTTTAGTTTTACTATCAGAAAGAGTTGCAGATTCTATTTTACGCGGTGTGCCAGCTGGTTCAAGTGCATTAGCAAAATAATCATTGTATGGTGTGTTCAGTCCACTTGTCGGCTCTCTTTGTTGTTGCTCCAACTGAGGCAATTGCCTTGAAGTACTTGGTCTATTCGCTTGATCAACAGCTGAAATAAATATTTATTTTTATCTATTATTAAAAAAAAAGTAATATTAAAAACATACATTCCAATTCATTTTTGTCATTGATATCTATGATGTCTGAAAGATCATACATTGGTTGGTAGGACATTAGCTCCGAACCTGTTAATTATAAATGGCATTAATAAATATATTAAGATTATTAAACATCACCTTTGATTAACACACCCTTTTTCTCATTGTTGGGTTCATTAACCAAATTTAAACCGAATGGTCCTAAAATATCGGAATCATTGAAAAGCTATAATAAATAAAACAGAACATCAGTGAAATATATTTAAAATTAATTTTTAAAATATGTGGACAATAAGAATATTGGTTAAACAATAAACTGTGCAAAGCCATAATAATATCAAATGAGCCGTTTTATTATTAAAGCCTATATATTTTCACACATTCTTAACTTTTTCAACGTTATTTTAAAGTTTCTTTGGCAATTTGATACGTATTGTACGGGTTTAACAGTTTCATTAATCACACTTTTCAGCCATAATTTAGCTCAGACTCAGATTTAAATGAAAACGTCAATAATTGGCTGACCTTCGTGAGAAACTCCCCATCCAGTTGTGATGACAGGGAAAATCGATTGGTTGTAYTCGTGTTTGTAGCATCTCCGTTCTAGTTTTTGGCACATTTGCAGAATTTCATCAGAAAAATCGTTTTATGTATCATGCATTTATTTTTTGAAGACATAATGCAGTTTCATTCAAAAATGTTTTGTTTGTGTACATTTTTGTTAGAATTCATATCAAAAAGAGAGAAAAATAATAATTGTAAGTCGTAAAATATTATTTATAATTTAATTCATAACTTTTAAGCAAGGAGTATTTTTGAAATAGTTTCCAAAAATCTAAAAGTATTAGACAAAGTTGCATTCACCATGAAGCAAACTTGAAAAATATTTTTGTAAACATGTGCACAATATTCATATAAGTGGGTTTTGGTTTATTTCCCTCATTCAGTATATTTAGGCACTGGTGTGGAAGAAAACTACAACATTTTTTATATTAATTTCATGACCATTTGGTATAAAAATAAAATTGCGTCGAGTTGCTAAGGCTATACACTATAGTTACCACAAAACACTTAAATTGAGGTGCAACGAAAAAAAGTGAATTGCACGTGGTACACATAAGGGAGGAACTAACATTTCAATAATGGAATACTTACGCCCAACAGAGTATTTGCATCTAACGAATAGCCATCACTGCGTAGCAAATCCTTAAGCGATTCCAATTCATCCTGCACATTATCCAAATGGTCGTTCACTTCATCACTAAATGTAAATAAATATTAAAGAAATTAGTTGCCAGAATTCCTTATTGTAACTAAGATCTCTCTCAGTTACTAACCGCATAATTCCCTCATTGCCAGTACCACCGCTTTTATATTTAGCTAAAGACATATTATTTCCATTATTGATGGTCTTTCCCTGTTGTGAGGTTGTAGGAGAATTGTTATTGCTCTGCCTGTCTTCGTTGCTAAATTGGTTGACAGCAGCTGCGGCAGATGTTGAGGCCCTATTGGAAGCTGTTGCTCCGTTGCCGCTATTATTACTACGCGCGACAAATGAAGAAAACTTGCCACTGTTAGCTGTTGTTCGACCATATTGTATTTGTTGCTGTTGTTTCTGTTGTTGCTGATTATAACTATTTGGCTCAGCGGATATTAATGGAGATTCCTAAGATTTTAAAATATCTATCGTGAGAAGAAAATTGAATTTATGCACATGTTTAATATAATCTCACTTCAAATATATCAGCAGGCATTTCGGATGTTATAAACTCATTTGAATTATAAAAATTTGTCGATTGGCCTAGTAGGGGACTCTTGTTAGCTCTGCTGACTGGTGATATGGCAGCAGTAGCTATATTGCCAGCATTTAGTAAACTAGAACTACTGCGGTTAGCTGCAAGATTTTCTTCAAGACTTCCGGAAACGCTTGCATCTGTGTTATGGTCATCTGGAAAATCATTAAGGAACGACATTGGATCGATTTGTGGCTCTTTCTCGCTTTTGATTAATAGTGTTGACTGGCGTTTTTCTTCAACGTTTCTTATCTTCGACATTGAAGCGGTGATATCTGTTGAATCATCATCATCATCAATTTGTTTACGGCGTCGCTTATTTCTTTGTTTCAGCTGCTGTGAGCGTGCCATTTGTTCACGAACCATTGGTGTAGTCAACACGTTCTCTTCGCTGTAACTTGGCGATGCACCAGGCATGACGTCGGTATTATGCGCGTCTATTGCATCAGGTACCTCGGTAACGTGATAGAAAATCTGCGATCCATCGGGATTTACTGACTGTATAATTGATGAGTCCGATTCCATACCGATTTTCTGAGATGTCATGTTGTTTATTGCATTTACACTACTCTTACCACCACTGCTACAAGTCGGACCAGTCACAGCAGTGTTAAGTGCGTCATCCGTACTCTGATTCGAAAAGTCGTAGTGTTGGGATCCTTGGCTAACACTAGAATGGGGACGCTCAATGTTTAGCGGTGATCCATTTCCTTCTGTATCATTATTTGGAATCATTTTACTATATGGACTGGAGGCATCCCTGGCATATTGTTAAAGTAATTAAGGAAATATGTCTTGTATTGGAATATTTATATTTTATATAATATATGAACAGTAAACTTACATTAGATCAATGTCAGGATCGGCGACTTCGTCAAGCAACTCTTCACCCAGCTCATGAATAACTGGTCCACATTCAGATTCGGATTCACTCTTATTGCGAAGTTTTGTATTGTCCGGTGTATCATGTATCATTAACTGCATATGTCGTTTTACACTTGTCATGTTGCGCGATGGTTGAACAATTGTGATTAAAAATTGTATGAGCTTGAAAGCAAAGGAAAAAACATTAACAGAAAAAATCAATCAATACTAGTGTAATATAACTTACTTTATTGACAATTTGCTGTTGCTTGGCATGTTTTTGCCGTAGAGAGGCTATTTCTCTCCATAAAGCCTCATTTTCCTGCTTCATAACTGAAAAACGTGAGTCAAGCGAATCCTGTCTACCACGCATTGCTTTAACATCTTGCAGCACTTTCGTGACAGCTTCGGGCTTCAAACCTGATTTGTCATCTAAACTTTTTGTATTGGCGATTTTTCGCTTAATATGCTCAAGCAAATATGGACAATTTCGCTTGAAGCATGGATGAGAGAATTCCATTTCRTCCCGATCAAATTTTAGGCCACCATTGTCAATTGATGTTATCTTATGGAAGCCATCTGAAATGTTAATAACGTTAATATAACATTAAATTCATTTAACTTTAGTCTAGTTTTCATTCAACTTACACATATTTAATTGTCGAATAAAACTGGCCATGTTGTTGTGCTTGTAATTTAGAGGGAGCAATTCACGAGCAAATTGAGCTTGATTTTGAATTATAAAACTTCGACCATCCTGAAAAAAATATTATTACAACTATCAATAATATATGTATATAGCCATGCTATCGATGTAAAATAATGTGTTTTTCAATTTTAGTCAGCTTTAAGAATATACATTCGTATGAATGTGGTAAAACTGACCACAATTTAGATATTCATATAAGGAATATCCACGCTATATTGTGGCTATGGACTTTAAGCTACCATTATAAAAAATATTTTTGTTATTGATAATATACGGAATTACTATACATAAACTTAACAAAAAGAAAAGTGCATTACTATATGTAACGCGTGGTTGATATTGAATAACAATCCACTGTTAGGCTGTTACTTGCGAATAATTGACGATACATATCAAATAAATTAAAAATCACTGGCATTGTTGCCAAATTTCTTTAAGCAAAAAAAAAAACAAATTTTAAATGAGTGCACATGTTTCATATACATAAATGTTACATCTATTTTTAATGACATGTATATAAACAACTTACCTTATTCCAGCAGATGAGATGATTGGTATCCGGATCATCCACCAGTCGCCATAACTTAGCCAAGAAAGCCGGTACGCCGGCTCCGGTTTCACTAAAAGTGTGCATTTGTTCTTTTTCTAGAAATTCTTGTTTAAGTTGATCGGCTTCTAAGTGTCCAATGCTCGCTTTTAGTTTAGTACCACTTAATTTGTTTTTAGATGACTTCGTTACAGTAGTTCTCTCTTCCTAAAAATGTTAATTATGTATTATGATTTCCAAGAAAAGTATATTTCTAAATAAGTCTTTTGCTATAGCTCAATTATGTTAATTAACAAAACATAAACTATTTTAGATGTATTAAAACAAAATTGTTTTCTGCAAAGTGAATGAATTACACCACACCTGTGTGTCGTCATAAAGTATTTTTTCTATTCCCAGTGGTTTTGTTTTTCCGTCAATTTTACTACGTGCGTTTGCCATATAGATAGGTTTCTTCACTTTCGTTTGCTTTGTACTTATTGATTAGAAACTGAAAATCATTTCCATTTGTTACAAGTTTTTATTACACTGCTTCCAAGCTTTCATTTATTTGTCTCTGTATGATTTTTAACAACTGTATTTTATTGTTGTTTTTCTTTGACTTAATCTTTTTAATCACTTGTATTCGATTACTTTAAATTATAACTTTGTTAATTAACTTCTGAAAGCCTCTTTTTCCTCAAAAACAAAAACACGAAAGACCAAAAGTGGAGACGAAACTAATCGAATAAAAAACAAATGGATGGATGGACAACTAACGCACGGAAATAAAAGCAAAGGCGAGTGTCAAAACGTAAATGGTAACGAAATTTAAGAAGTAGCACAATATTGGAAACAGAACGACCATCACGAATATCGTATTCGAAGCAAAACAGGCAAGGGAAAATTTCCAACTTTTACCAATATTTTAAAAGCAAATCCAGTAAATATATGCTTCAAATACAAATCTGGCGTATGTAAATTCAATCGTACTACACTTTTTTTACGACTTTTTCACTAATGTTGAAAGATAATTTATATTTTTTCAAAACTTATGTAGCGTATTAAAAAATGTCTGACTTCACTGCGTTCACTTYTTCATTTGATTGAAATTCACAACAACAAAAAATATAAAAGAGTGTGATAGAAAGGTACACGTTGTCTACTTACGAGATTGTACTCTTCTTATAAGGGTTATCGCTATGTTAATTTCAACAAATTATTTATTTAATTTAAAAAGTTTGAATTATCTGAAAATGCTACATAATAATTATAAAAGTATTAACTTAAACTTTATAAATGTGGAAATGCTTGAACAAGTACTCAAATATAACGTAGAGACATAGAAAAACATAGAAAAAATTTGCATTGTTATCGAGCGAGCTGTCAAGCTTTCATAGTAATTATAAACAAAGACTTCGTTTTTTTGTCAAAAAGAATAAGAGAATAAAGCGTGGTCCAAGAAATGGCTGGACGAAACGTTAAAGCGAACTAATTTCAGAGAAATGTGTATAATATTATTAATTATTTCTGGTCATTTAGGCAACCCTGTTACTAGAGTAGTTGTCAATAACCAATTCTAGCCTGGAAAGTGAAGAAGCGCACGAATTGGGAAGGTAAAGAGAAATGGGAAAAATCAGTTCGTGTGTTGGGAAAATGGCTGACAGTGTTAATACAAATTCCGAGTGGAAAATTTATATTTCATTATTTGAATATTATTAAATATGATTGCAAATCGAATAAAATAAACTTTAATTTCAATATATTTAAGATTTTATAAAATACTCCATATTAGGTGAGTTAAGAGGGACTCGGAAGTAGAAAATTTCCAAGAGTACGAAAAATGCTTTACGAATCTTAACTTGTGTAAATTGATCACGTTCTTTAATGTGCTTTGTATGAAAAATGATTTAATTGCATTAATTGAAACAATACTGCTGATAAGTAAAATTAATATAAAATTTTGAACATTGGTTTACAAGAATTATTGAAATATATGTGTATAATCGTTTACACTGTCTGTTCCAATAATGGAAAATGAAAAGTGCACATTAATTTGTCCTCTTCACACCTAATGTCAGCCACTTGCCGGTAAAATAAGGTAGTATTGCCAGCTGTTGTAAAAAATATTGAACAAAAAACCATCTTGGTAGAATTTTTGCATTCTGTCACTAATAAACAAATGTATGTATAACAATTTCTTCGCCAATTGCAGATAAATCGAATATATTAACATCGGAATTACTATTAGTCCATCTATAGTCTTGGCAGAATTTTCTAACCATGAATAGTGCTTCTTATGACCTAAATGTTCACCAGGATCCTCATAATGTTCAGCATCAAGCACCGAATGAACGTTTATCACATCATGCCAATATTCAACCAGCCCTTGGTAACTTTTTCCTTCCTCCTGCTTCGACTTTACCCATGTCTGAGCATCAGCAATCAATACAATTACAACTTCCAAATGTTAGCACATGTGCAGAAAAGGGACCCGAAATTACCACAAATTCAATACCGATTACAACTACCGGAACAAGTGAATTATTCGGTCCACGTCAAATACCATTGACCACTACCTTGGGCAAAACTTTTTTCAATACGACTGTTCCTGGAATTCAACCATCATCACAGAGATTCTATGGCGGGGTAGCAACGACGTCTTTAACTTCTACATCATCAAATTCCATGCAACAAGCGAACCGGCTGCAGCATCAACATGGCAATACTATTTTAATAACAAATAATTTTTCTGCAAGTCAATATGGAACTTCAGCGCAGRTGCAACCACGAGCCACTTCAGGAGTTGTTAACAGCAGATCGTCAGCAGTTAATACCCTCACGGGATGTTACCACAACGGAAACGCCAATAATATTCGTATAATTACAACACTGCCAAATACGTTGCAACAACAACACCAACAGCATATATATAACAATGCTAAAGATGAAGCCGCTGTTGGGCACGACGATATAATACAACTCCCACAGTTCTATCACACACCACATCAGCAATCTGCTTATGCTCAGCAGTTGTCGACAGCATTACCAACTCATTTCACACAACAACATTTTTCTGCTCCAACTTCATCGGCGACTGCTTTGCATATCACGCAAGATGATGCTCAACACCAATTCTTTATGTCTATGTCAAATAACACAAACGATGGCGTAGCTGCAGCAAATAATCTTTCRTCTGCTCCAAAGCTGATGTCAGCTCTTACAGAAGAATCTTCAACAGTTGCTGATGGAGTTAACAGCTCAGCCACATTGGTGTCTTCCCCCGCCTCAACGACAAGTTCGAACTCAACTCTTGTGTTGGATCGAATTAATATTTGTATTAATAATCATTATAGCGATACTTCCGGGATTAATTCTGGTATTGAATCTACCGCAACAGTGGCGACTTCTGCAATAACATCACCCGATAATACATATTCTCTAGCTACTCACACCCCACAACAGCCATCTCCAATTATACCAGCAATTCATCACAAAGTAGTGCTGGACCCGGTTAGTAATGGTGGAACGATACATAGCGATTCTTACGCTAGCAACGATTCTACATTAGTCATTGATGAACCGGACTCTACAACAACAACTCCACATACTCCACCCACCTCCCCCGAAAATAGTACTTCACCACCTTTGTCATTAAATTTGGCGCCTACGAGAAGTRCATTAGCTTCACAATCAACATCTTCTCAAATAATAATTGGAAATGCATCAATTGAAACTAAAAGAAATAGTGTAACATCACAAACAACGGTTTGTACACCTACAAAAAGAAGACTAATGAACAAAACCATATCCAATGCTGCGGGAGAACCCTTTGCAACAATTACGCAGAGTATTGACCTACTGGATGATGAAGAATGCGAATACGTCATTAGCGATGAGGAGAATGCAACTGATACTGAAATAGTGACTAAAACGAATGAAATATCTGAAAACAGCATTGTCGAAATAGAAGATARTGAAATAAAATTTTCAACTCCGGAGGCAATACGCATGAAAAACACAACGAAATGCGATGACGCTTCTTCTCCAAATCTTGTATTACAGCAWCATAACATTGCAGTATTACACGACTCAAGTGAAGATGTCGATTTGAAATACACAAAATCGGTGTCACCACAATCGCCTGCACCCATAAAAATAATCCAAGTTACTCCTAATGAAACAGCCTCACCAGTAACTCTTCTTACACCACCAACACCTACTACTTCGTCCCCTAATTCTCTTGATAGCTTAATAGATGACAAGAAATCTGCAAATTCATCCGTTTCTTTATCAAAGTCCAGTTTTATGATGGGCGAGGATGTTTTTATCCGAAAGGATGATGGCCGTCAATATCTGGGAACGGTTATCGGCAGCAGCGGTGATTCTGAGATGAGTAAGATGCAAAAAATTCAGTACTTGATACGTTTTGACGATAACTCCGAGCTATGGTGCGGCATTGATGAGATGAGGCGGCTGGAAAATAGTGGTGGGAATGGTAATGCTCAAATGTGTGTAGCGTGTAAGCGTGTCCAAGAACAAGATGTTATAGAAACATGTGAGGATTGTCGGCGTGGATATCATCGTTGTTGTACCAGAGAAACCACACCGGGCAGCGGCGTTTGGTTTTGTCTGCGGTAAGCTCAAAATAAACTTATAATTTTTACATATGTATTTATACAATATTTAAAATTTAGTTGCAGTAAGCCTATGAAGGATCGAGCAAAACTAGTGGACAAGCATTTATGCATGTCGTTAGTTCAAAACAAGTATGTATAAATAAGGTACTAACACAAGGAAAAAATACTATATATATATTATCRTTTCTTATAGATACAAAAGTAGCGACGAAATTTCCAAAATTTCGTCATCTTCACAACGGATTGCTCCACCAGATATATATGAATTTCGTGTTGAAGAAAACGAAATATTTACTTCAGATGATGAAATCCCCATTAAACATATAATGGAAAAGAGTCGTAAAATAAAGGATTCAATACAAAATGTAAACACAGGTTGTTTGAGGCAAAAATCAGTCAAAAAGCATAACAATAACAATACTATATTGTCTGAGAAGATATCGGTTCTGGACGATGAAAATGCTAATGATGCTAATAGTACAATACAGTCTAGCCATTCAATAAGAAAAGATAAAATTAAAGAAAAAGGTGTATCTCCATTAAAGACACCGCAGTGTTTAACTGGAAGTATTAAACAGGTTACAGATGAGAGTGAATTTGATTGCAAAATCCTTGATAGGGCACTCATCTCTAATGCAGTCAACCCCAATTCTGCGTCATTAGTATATAACAATGTGTCTCCAATGGTTTCAGAGCGGAACAGTCGTAAGCGCAAAGCATTTAAATTATCAAATTCCTACAAGGAGGTTGCTGCTGAGGCAGCCGCTAAGCGATATGACAGCAGTCGCATTTGTGATTCGTCATCTGATGAGAATTCGTCCAGTAGTCGAGGTACATCACTTGATGTTATCATCCCACCGCCGAAAAACTTTTTAGGTCTTAATAACCCTTTTCGCTTAATTACACCTAAAAAGAATATACCCACATCCCAAACGACAGGAACTTCATCGGGATGTGTTCAAAACTTATTAAATTTTAATCGAAGCGGTACAATGATTAAAAGCAGTATTTTTAATACAACAGCTTTGGACTTCAGCTCTAAGCTGGCAGCGCTTAAAAACGCAGGTATTTTTTCAAATCTAAGTACAAGTAATTTAGCCAGGGCTGCCGGACAGCCCCGAACAGTACGCACAATCAAGCGAAGATTGAGTGCCAAAGACATAACAATTGGTCCGAATCAAGAGGTGCGGAGGAGACGAACTCGTCGCCTATCATCAAATGTGGAGGTGAAATGGTCAAATATATTTGTAAAACACTTATTTATTTTATAYTATACTTTCAGGTTATTAGTACAACAACAATCAATCCATTTCCTAGGAACTTTTTCCCTATACATGCCAAAGACTTGATTACTACACAAACCCAACTCACAACAACAAATACAACTAGAGTATTGTCCACATTTAACAAGCAGCAAAGTCAACGTCAAACCACAACAGCTACAACTGCATCATTTTCATCAATATCATCATCATCGTCATCGTCTTCGTCGCCGCCAGGCTCCACGAGTTCGGGGGTGGATGCACAAGTAGAAATAATACAACAAGCTAAACCGTCGCATGGTCGACGGTTGAGGCAACGCCCCCAAAAGGTTTCACCCGCTAATAGTCGCCGTAGTTCAATTTCTAGTGCAAGCACTGTATCATCGACTAACTCATCCAGCAATATAACGTTGGCAACATTACAACAGCAACAACAGGATTTACATAAAAATAACAACAAAAGCTCAAATGCGAATAGTATGCAAGATCTTAAACAGTCCGTTAAGGAATACTTTGGTGGCGCAGTGAATCGCATTGAATCTGGTGAACAATTTTGCATTCGTGCCAAACGACAATTGGCCGATGGTCAAAGGCAATATCTAATTGAATGGGGCGATATGGCAACAGCTTCGTCGCAAGCACAATTAATCCAAAAAATATCGCCGACAACTACAAAAATCACAACAGCGACGGTAGAATGTGAACACTAAAAGAATCTACTTTTCCCGTACAAGATTTATATTTTATGCAAGTTTACTGTGTATAAGTAAGACTTATTCCTGGACATTTGTTCAAAAGTCGCTGTCGGATACATTAAGTCATATACCAAAATTCGTGGAACGTATGGGATATTTATATACAGTCATATGATTTTTACGATATTTGCTAATTTATATGTTGCCTTAAATTATTGTTTGCATATAATATATTTGGCATGTTAATTGTGAACAATGTGAATTGTAAGTAGAGCACTACAATATTTTTAAGTTTTTTCTTTAATTTGTATATTGGTACAGACTGTTTATAGTAAATTTAAGTCCCAATCGCATTAATTGGCTGTTATTTATTTTTTCCATTCTTAAAAACATATAAATACATGAACGAGTAAYATTTAAACAAAACAAGAAATGGTTTGCTTGACATTCGGTATTTTACTTTCACATACAAAAGAAGTAATACGATTTGTGTATTCGTGTATTTCTAAGGATATAGCACTTGAGTTTGATTCACTTCAACCTACTACCAAACCATTAAACCAGTCTAATATTATATGCAATACAATGCTATAAAGATATTGAATTGAATGATTTTATTTCGCTTTATACTTTTCGTTTTAGTTATAATATTGTTTCCGCAAATTTGGGATATAAATATAAGTATGTATATTTCACGTATTTTTGAGTTATAATTTATTTCACTGCCAGTTTTAGTTATGTATATTTAATGATTAAGTAACATATACATATAAGTATTAATTTCGAGGAGTATACTGAATGAAAAGTTTAACATTATACAGGTTTGAAAGTGCAATGGCGCAAATAGTAATTTACACATATAAATTTATATACATACATAAAACATACTAATATAYGCACTATGACAAGAGCGAACAGCCAAACTGAAATTTGCGTGGTTAGGCGATTAAGTTTCTTTGGATCAAAATTCTGGTCAAACTTAAGCCCACTGCTGAAAAGTTTTATAGCCAAAATCGGTATAGTAAATTAAGTAAAATTAAAGTTTTGCGTCTATCATTAAATATCTTTATATATGGTATATGTTAATTAGAGTTTTTTTTTATTGAGGAGGATTCCAATAGCGAAATTGTAGTCTGGATGTTATATATGGATAACACATTTCCATTATTTTAGAAGCAACCCATACGATTATGGAACTATTGACAATTTTTTGAGTATTATAAATACAAATTAATTGAATTAAATGAAATATGTTTAGTATGTAATATGTTTAATTGGGATGTCTATGTATTAAAAAAGTAAAAGGAAAAATAAATGTTTGTTTCAAAATATTCTATCCACAAATCGTTTAAACAGAAAACACCGAATAACAGCTTCAGTTCATATTAAATTATATAGAATGATTTACTTATATAACTGGTGTATCCATATGTACATATGTACGTGCCAACATACATATATACACACATAGAAAATAAATTTCTATAGCAACCCTTTCTTTATTTTGCATTCAGTTTTCTTGTTAACTGCTTTCAATTTACGTTTTTAATATATTTTTTAAATACATACATAATTTTAAATCTATGAAGATAAAATAATTGCCATGAGTAACAAAAACGAATATGAAAATGGTAAGTCGGCCAGAATAAAATTAATAATTGCAGAAGGAAGTTATATTTAATGTGCATTTGTTTGTTCCCTTTGGCAGCTGAGATGTCTGCCGAGCGAGCTGCTCAGGTTGCCAGTGTCATGCGTATTGTAAATGAGTCCATTGAGAAATTAAAGATATCGTTGCTGATCCCTCGTGTGTTAGAGAACCCATTGACGGTTAGAAGACATTTGAAAGGAACAAAATATGAAAAGTGCTGGCATRCCATACAATCATTCTTAATTATAAAGGTATGTCAGTTTTGTAAGCGTACATCTTTCAAGCTATAATTTTGCGGTCTTCTCCATCCAACAGAAAACGAATGATAAAAAATTTAACCCTGAAGAAAATCTACAACTGTTACAATTAATCGACATGTTCCATGAAAACTATGAAATGTTGCATTCATTGCCCGATTGGCTCGATGAATTGAGCGATGAGGATAAGTCTCTATTGAATGCTTTTACACTTTTGCAAAATATAGCTCAAGAACGATTGAGTAAATCGGCGATGGCTGAGTTGGCAAAGGAAAAGAAAATTCATCAAGTTTATCATGATAACGAGCAGATGAAGAAAAATATAGCAGGTAAAATGTGGATTAAGGATTGTATAGACGATTTCTATACACATCCAAGSGTACACTCTTTATTTTCTTATAATATAGAATTCCAGGGAAAATTACACAACCAAAAAATTAACTTACGTTGGAAGCTAGCTGCAAAGGATGGTGTTATAAAAAAATATGAGGCTGATCTAGCRTTTAAAAAATGGGACAATAATGTGCGCATTAGAGAAGAACTGTAAATATATTATGTTTGCCTTCATATGTATATTAAATACACTTATGAACCCATTAATCYAGTCACGTTATTTAGCTTATTCATTGCTATATTGCAGGGTGAAGTCCAGTAGACGAATTCACAATATACATATGGCCAGTGTTATAAAGCAAAAGGATCTGGAAGAAGAACTCGAGAGAACAAAGGCAGCTTATGAAAAAATGTTAAAACAAAACCTCTTACATGAAAAGGAGGTGCGTGATGAAAAGTAAGAAATAATGTCCGAAYATACTTCTTAATTTTTGATTTTTTTGTATTCAATTTAGATACCTAACTTTTTACTAAATTAGTTAAACTTAAAATGACTAAATTAAGATTTTAACATCATTATTATAAATAATAATTTAATAGTATGTATTTGAATATTTTTAGAAATAAACTACTCTTACAATTGCAAGCTTTGTTGAAAAAATTTGATCAGAATATTGGTGAAAAAATTAAAGAGAACGTTTACCTACAAGAAGAATACGACGAGCAGAAAAAACAGTTTGATGAATTTCTTATCGAATACCAACGAGAAGAGGCTGAATATGAAGCCATTGTTAAAACAAAAGAGGAGGAAGATCGTCGGAAGCACGAGGAACGAGTAATGCTATTCATGATGACGCGTGCAGCGAAAATTATTCAACGGGCTTTTCGRAGATATCGTCGTAGCAAGAAGAAAGTTGAAAAAAAGAAGGGCAAAAAGAAGCGCAATTAAATGTTTTATATGTTTGTGTGTACATACACTCCTCATGGATACACTTTAAATCTACGGTAGATCATTGAATCTAGGCACTCAATGAATTTTTAATACATCGAGAAACATTTGAGGAAAAATTATTTTGGAAAAATTGTAGTTTTCGTTCTGCATGTTTGTAAAAAACAAATAAAATAATTCTCGCAATCAACCAAAAAAAGAAAATATTTTGTTTGATTCTTATCTCAAAAATGTCTCGTTTTTCCTTTCGCATTTTGATTGTGCAAAAAAAAGATTAAATGTCCGATAGTTAGCCAAATATTTTTTAATTCCGAAATCCGATTTTATGTGCATTTCAAATTTGTGAACATTTTTTTTACTATTTCAATTGATACATACAAACAGAATCGCCAACGTCAATAATAAAAGTGTGCCCGATACTACTKTGGAAATCCTTACAAAAGGTGTCCGTCGCTATAAAAATATTCATTGCTGTCCTGTGAATACTTGGTTAAAAGCGGTGATTTGCAAAAGGATTCATTTATTTTTCGATCAAAGGTAAATTATATTTTCTTTATAAATAGTGTTTAGGAACAATAACGAAAACATGTGTCTTAGAAATGCATAAAAATTTACAATAATACATATTTTAATAACAAAATGTGTGTGCATTTATATTATGACACTAAACAATCCTTAAACTATAAGGAGATTAGAAGTAGAGTGTAAACACTCCATAACGTAATCGAATACTTGTTACAACTCTGAGGTTCATCAATCGCATTCCACGATTGAGAGGTGAATGGAATGTCGAAAATGGCGTATTCGTGTGAACCGAAAGAAAATGAAAATTGAATTGAATTGAGTCGTGTTGAGTCCGACGTGGTGAGTGGTCGTGTGGTAAATTAAGCTCGCGACTATCACATATTTTTGTGAAAAAATCATTTAAAAAACCAAAAAAAAAAATAAAAATATATAAAATCAACAAAAAAAAATTGCAAAAAGTAGCAAAAATCGAGCAAGTGTATAAAACGTAAGTAAAATTACAGCATAATGTAATCTTTATGTATAACCGATAAAAGTGAAATTCGATTGTGGCGTGGCATGGCGAAGCAAAGCTAAAGAAAAATGGTGGTCGTTTATGCACACGAGGTTTTCAAAAAGAGGGTTCCTGGGGGGAAAAAACAGAATAACACATGTAAAATTKTTTGAAATTTTACTTTACGTATTTATGGAAGGTGTTCGGATTTAAAAAAATTGTATTAAATTTAATTTATTTTGCTTGGTATTCTCCATACTGAATAGCAGTTGCCAGCGCCGCATTAGTACGAAACGTGTTTCTTGGGGTTGCCACTTTATTTTTAGCATTTTAACTTGGAAAAATTTGCTGTACTATAATAATAACTAATTTGTTTCTATTTACAGTTCTTTTAAGTTTTTCTTTTGTGTAGATTTTTCTCTTCAACGTTATTGAAGAGAGCGATTGAAAGAAGCGTGCAAAGATAAATTTGTATCCGACASATAAAAAAAAAAATGAATTCTGGAGGACCCAACTATCAAATGGCATCACTTTATGTTGGCGATTTACATCAAGATATAAACGAGGCTGGTTTATTTGAAAAATTTTCAACCGCTGGTCCGGTATTATCCATTCGGGTTTGCCGTGATGTAATTACACGTCGTTCACTGGGCTATGCCTATGTAAATTTCCAGCAACCAGCTGACGGTAAGATTTTAAAATATTTATGGTAGCGAAATATGAAGAGGAATTCCAATAAATTTTTTTTAGTTTTTTTTTTTTTCTGAGATGAGATGTTTATATTGCGAATAATAGTCGATTTGATATGTAGTGGAAGGGAAGTATTTAAATTAGAGTGGTTATAGATTATTTGATCTGGCATTACTGTAGTTTTCACCACATGTGTCAGCCATTTTTAATGCCAGTACATATATTTGTACCTGATTTATAGGCTATCATGGGGGAAAGAGCAATTTTCTTTGTTTCCGTTTTAMTTATGTTTTCATTATTAACTCTGGACCGTAGGTTATGTGAGTTATGACTCAGATGTTTTCATACCATATATTTTGTATACATGAATATATTTAAAATTCSCTAAAAAAATGTCACGTATGCAGAATTCATGAGTGTTTTTCTTCAACTTTCACCAGGCTATGTATTATAGTTTATTTACATTATTATTATTATTATTTTTTTTTTTTCTGGGGTTCAGTGACTTCACATTGATATGTATTTATACTTTTTTTTATGTACATATATATATATTTTATTTGAAAAACCACGATTACATTTGTTAGACTGTCAATTAGTTGAGCAATAATTCTATTTATTTTTTATTTTGTATGGGGATATAGTTTCAATTTATATTTACGTTTTTTAAATTTTAGTGCAAATGCTACGTTGACACTTTCGTACGTGCTTTGCATGACAAGCACATCTGTGAAAAGAAATTTTACTATATGACTTGGTAATATCGCGGTAAAGAGACATCGGTGCATGTTGTATGGTCGCTGCTACAAATGTTTGAAAATTATCTATTTAGTATTTATTTATATTGACATATGCGAAGTATTTCAGATACACACTTTTTGCTAGAAGAATATTATGGAAAAAGGGAGGGAAGCATATTAAACAGAATAATGTGCACAACAATTTTTCATTTTAAATAAGTTTGTAAAATCCTTGTAGAAGAAGTATTGATGAACAATTCAATTATATTTTTTATTATTATCACAATGCATTTTTCGTAACGTAGTTTATGAGTTATCGAGTGCCCACGGACTATACACAAAATGCAAGAGAAAGATCGCTTTATTTACCATGCTGTTCTAATTAAATCCTATTATACTTGGCATCATTAGTAAGCGAACAAAAGAAAATTTGCTTTAATAATATATTATTTCAATTATGATTTGACTTATACAACTTTTTAAATAACTTTTATTAGGACAAACATAAAGTTTTCACAGTTTGTCAGAATTATTTTTAAAACAATACTGTTTTACAATTTGAGGAAAACGAAACTTTTTCTACCATTGAATTCCATTAATAACTAAAATATTTATTTTACTTACTTTTTTAACAGCGGAGCGCGCGTTAGATACGATGAATTTTGATTTAATTCGTAACAAGCCTATACGCATTATGTGGTCACAGCGGGACCCATCTTTGCGTCGTTCGGGTGTGGGAAATGTCTTTATTAAAAATCTTGATAAAAGTATTGACAATAAAGCGATTTTTGACACTTTTTCTGCGTTTGGCAACATATTGAGTTGTAAAGTTGCAACCGACGAAAAGGGCAATTCAAAAGGATATGGTTTCGTACATTTTGAAACCGAAGAATCAGCTAACACTTCGATAGAAAAAGTCAATGGCATGTTGTTAAATGCTAAAAAAGTCTACGTAGGTAAATTCATTCCACGCAAGGAACGCGAGAAGGAATTGGGAGAAAAAGCAAAACTGTTTACCAATGTGTACGTAAAGAATTTTGGAGAAGATTTTGATGACGAGAAGTTGAAGGAGTTATTTGAGCCTTTCGGGAAAATAACCAGCTATAAGGTAATTTAATACTATTT
>NW_017536741.1:440742-507641 GCF_001853355.1 Bactrocera latifrons | reverse complement strand
AGGAATTAATATTAATAATTGTTAAATTAAATGTGTAAATTTAGTAATATAACCGATATGACTATTGTTGCTTATTTCTTCCACAGGTAATGGTTAAAGACGATGGGAAAAGTAAAGGTTTCGGCTTCGTAGCTTATGAGACCACCGAAGCAGCTGAAGCCGCTGTKGACGCGTTAAATGGAAAGGATATGGGGGAGGGTAAGGTATTATATGTTGCTCGTGCACAGAAGAAAGCAGAACGCCAACAAGAATTAAAACGCAAGTTCGAAGAATTAAAGAAGAAACGGCAAGAGTCGGTATTTGGCGTTAATTTGTATGTTAAAAACTTGGATGACAGTGTAGATGATGAGCGTCTACGCAAGGAATTTTCGATGTATGGTACCATTACATCTGCCAAGGTTATGACCGATGAAGAGGGACGTTCCAAAGGTTTTGGATTTGTCTGCTTCATTTCGCCCAATGAAGCAACCTGTGCCGTCACTGAAGTGAATGGACGTGTTGTCGGTTCGAAGCCATTGTATGTAGCTTTGGCTCAACGTAAAGAAGATCGTAAAGCACATTTGGCATCACAATACATGCGTCATATGTCGGGTATGCGTATGCAACAATTAGGTCAAATATTCCAACCAAACGCCGCAGGTGGCTTTTTCGTACCAACCATGGCGCCAGGGCAACGTTTCTTTGGTCCACAAGTGACCCAACCGATTCGTAACACACCAAGATGGGCACCACAGGTGCGCCCTGCTGCTGGCGTACAAGGTGTYACACAGGCTGGCGCTGCAGCCGCTGCTGGCAGCTTTACAAATGCCGCCGCCATGGCAGCAACCGGTAACGCCCAGTTCCGCCCAGCAGCAGCCGCTGCCCGTGGCCAACCGCAAACAGTTCAAGGCGCGCACGCTGCAGCCGCTGCTGCCAACACAATGCGCAATACTGGCGCACGCGCTATCACAGGTCAGCAAACAGTTGCTGCGGGTAATATTCCAATGGCTGGAGCACCAATTACTACAGGCGGAGCTCAGCAACGCGCTGCCAACTATAAATATACCGCTAACATGCGCAATCCACCTCCACAAGCGGTCCAACAACAACCGCAAGTGCAGCCAATGCACCAGAAGGGTAAGTTACATTTTTTTGCTTTGTTTGTCRCATCATAAAATAACTACAATTTATTGAAATTAAAACAATCTTTTGTTTTCTTTTAGGTCAAGAGAAGCTGATTGCTTCTCTATTGGCTAACGCCAAGCCACAGGAACAAAAACAAATTTTGGGTGAACGCTTGTATCCTATGATCGAGCGCATGCATCCACTTATGGCTGGCAAGATTACCGGAATGTTATTAGAGATAGAGAATTCCGAATTGTTGCACATGATAGAGGATCAAGATGCTTTGAAAGCCAAAGTTGAAGAAGCTGTTGCCGTTTTGCAGGTTCATCGTGTTGCTGAGCCAACTAATTAAAATACCTTTATGGAAATCACATCATGCTAGCCGAACTAAAAAGTTCCGTAATTTCTCATATGTTATTCATACTGCTTCTAGCCTCACAGTCAAAAAAACACAAAAATGTTGCTCATTATTCAATTCAGAACAAAAAACGTCAGGTAGATACGATATAAATATGTAATATTGTTTAAAAATTGAAAATTGAATAATGAGAGCCACATCTAAAAAGTAACACCATTTAACATTCGCTGAAAATCTTTTATCAACTTTCAACTTTTATGATTTTCCCCAAATAATTAAGATTCATGCCTTTTCGCTTTGATTTCAGTTAATTACCTTTTCAATTCAACCAATCAAAATGCAATCGTTTTTTAACATACAATCAATATAACATCCTAGCGAGTAATGCAAAGCTGCCAAGTGACGTGTGCACAGTAATTTTAAAACTGCTGTGTATTAAGATTATATGAAAATCGAGAACTAAAACTGAAAATGAAAATGAAAAAATCTAAACTTGGAATAGAAGAAGAATTGAAGCCAAGCATTCGAAAGGTGGCACGCCAAAAGAAACAAAAACAAAACTGAAAACCAGCCACACTTGTGCTTTGAATTTTATAGTTTCCTAAAATTATAATAGTTTCATATTCTCTGGCACGATGAGAGGTAACTTTAATATATTTTTTTTATAACCACCACCAACTACAACAACCATACTAAACTCATACAAGCATTGCAAACAATACCAAATTTTCATATTTTTCACTTGAATAAAAATTTGTTTTTGTCATTTACTTGAAGCAAGTGCATTTCAGTGTACATTTGTAATGGATTCGAATTCTGAAGTTGCTCTAATTTGTAATGCATTTGGTTGAATTGAAGAGAGTTTCATATTCTATATATTTGAGAAGCGATTGGGCAGGCTTAGGTAAACAAAAGTAATTAACATGTATGTAAGAGAGAAATAATTGAAAAAATCAAACAAAAAAATTGCAAAAGCGTATGAAAAAATGAAAAATTTAGAGTGTGGTTGTTCAAGCAGATAAAACATATTAATATCAACCGAAAAGAACGGTTCATTTCTGTCATCCACTCTCTGAATGTAATAAAACAAATACAACAACATGAGAATAGAATTGCTTGTAAAAGAAAATGTTGAACAGGGCGGAAAAGTAAATGTTCAATGATTTTTTGCTACTTTAAACAAATATAATAAAAATTGAAAATATATATACGTCAGACACAACCGCTGACAAGCAGAACTTAAAAAGAAAAACAAAAAAAATCGCAAAATTAATATAAAAACGGTCCTAGCTGACCAGAAAAACACAATAAATACAATGAATGAAATAACTGAATTATAAATATACAACTTTTATCAAATATAAAAAACATAGTATGTGTAAGACCGTTGATAAATTTCAAAGTCGAGCCGCGGGAATATTTTCAAGTGCGCCCGCTTAAATGTGTGGATGGGCATGCAAAATACAGGGTGGATCATAAGACCCTTCATAGTTGAATGTGTATGTGCGAGCGGATGTCGCGTTAGGAAATACAAGATTACGATCGAAGTAAGGATTTTTCGATAACGAAAATTTGAATAATTTCCGAAAACCTTTGTCATGAACAACCTGAACTCGTATTACTGTACTCGAAAGTGGGACCATCTTTCCAACCGCAATCCGAAATTCAAATATTGGGTAGTCGAAAAAGTATTTTCATACTTCTAATCAAACTTCAACTAATTTTTTTGTATAGCATGAATAAAAGCTTATTTATCTAGTTTTTCTCATTATTTAGGCAGTAGGACACCTTTGGTCCACCCTCTTTTGCGAAGAGATCATTGCGAAGATTTTAGTAAAAGCAATGGTAAAAATTCAGTAATAAATCAATTCCAATATTGAACAATATTTTAACCGAACAATATAAAAATTTAATTATACCTATCTTGATCTGGTGAAAYGAGAATTTAAATAAAATATAAACTTTTGGCATAAATACATGTGTTTATGAGGAATTCCCGGGTTGATGAATAGTGGGTTAAAAGCCGAAACTAGTTTTTCGCACTGATTATATACTTCCCATATGCTGAAGATCGCAGAATTGGGCTTCGTGAGGTAACATAAATTTTTCGCCCTCCATAAAAACACCTTTTTTTAATTGAGTTATATAAAACATTGCGATATATATAATTTTTTTAGATAACTTTTACATTTACGAGTACATACACACCATACCTATACACATCATACATTTGTATCTGCAAAATTACTTCTTATAAGACAAATCGAGCTAAATTAGCTCAGCGATTAAGCTCCTGATTTGTTTCTGCAAACCGGAATTAAATAATTGCGTTTTATTATTTGATAACCACACTACAATAGGCATTCGTAAAACAGAGCGAACAGTATTCAATAATACAAAAACAAATGTTTCCAAAAACGAATTATTTAAAATAAATATGTAGAAATTTCAATCCGGCGACAAATCTTATGTTTTTATTTATGTATAAACGGATTAGTCAATCTCTTGACATAGTAGTGAAATTACTAAGTTTTCGAAATTTATATTCATCACTCGTCATTCCAATGACGATTAGATCTACATAAACTGGGCAGATCCAAATTTTCTTCCGGTGTTGGGAGGAACATTTTAGGCCGCAATAACAACATATATATGGACATTTTCACCAGCAGGTCTACCACAGACCAAAAATTTAAAAATATTARTATTGTATTGTTTTTGCATATTTACATTTTAAATGTATTCATAAAGCTGTTAAACATTATGTTATTGTTACTCCAAATTTTACCCGGTTACGGAAATCATTGAAATTGTTGCAGACTTGTCTTAGGTATTCAGTGAAGATCGTGAAGTCACCAAAAATTTTTCATGCGAGTCGTCCATCCACCGCTGTTAAAGAAGCAGTGTTCGAAAATCCTCGTGTTGGCATCAGAGAGATAGCGGATATCGAAATATCTTATGACCCATTTAATAGACCTGCAAAAACGATGTTGAGTAGAAGTCGCAAAACAGTTGCTTGAACGTAGCTGAAGGCCCCAGATTTATTAAAGGCATCGTTACGGGTGATTTGGCAACGTTCACGAAAAAACAAAATTCACTGAAGGGCTTTCCAGCGAGGAGGTTTATAAAAAGTAGGATTAAACGTTGCTATGCGTGTATAGGTTTAAAAAAGAAAGGAGTCTACAGGAAACTGAAAGTAAGAAATACTTGATAAATGAAGAAGTCTGGTAAGCTCTGGTACGAGGTCCCTGTATGTGAGTAAGTTAACTGTGACACGGGGTAGATTTGCAGATGCTATGCTATGTGCGATACCTTAATATATACATATGTATGGCTGTACATTAGCTATAATATACATATGAACATATATTTGTACGCTTGTAGATGGTGGTTACAGGTAAAGTCTGTGGCGATGGTCGGATTCACGGATGTGTGAGCCTTTTCAGTTTTGGCTACGTCGTAATAAAGACGACAGCCATTCCCGTCATTTCGCCATTCATTAAATAAATAAACCTGAGCACCTACCTCTCGGCATAAATTATTTGTTTTGTTGTGTTGCTGTCTGTCTTGCGAGTGTTGTTAGGTTATGATTTTGTGTATAAAAAGTTGTTTATGCATCCCCTGATGTGTATACTCTATGGTTACTCGACCCTAACTACTTGTGGAACCAATGCTTACTTATTCGCATTAGGTGGTGGCATATTGATAAGTGCATATTGGCATGGCGAAACACTAGGACATACCGAGTTCAGGTACTCTTGATGAATATGAACAATGAGGGGAAGAAAAAGAGATTTTCTCATTTCATTCACTTTCCGATCTTCGAGATCGATTGTAAACATAACAGTTGTGTTGGATTAGACAAATTTTGAAACACCCAGGCTGATGGTAGTCGAAAAAGTCTTTTCGTATTTTTAATCAAGCTTAAATTTTGTTTATATTTATAATAATAATAATTCCATCAGTGTCAATCAAAATTTCGAAATTTCCAGAGCGGAAGCGAGCGAAGCATTGTTGTGCTACACGAAATGATACAGGGTCGTCTCCGCAAACTTCACAAATTTCATTGGTGGCTTGCGTGGCATTCTTCTCGTTTTTATACAAAAAATTCTAATTATTTCCACTTTCTTCACTCATTTTTGAATAACTGTAACTTTTTTTTAAAATTCCCTGAATTTAATTTTTTTTTTGGTTAAATGAAGAGATGAGATTATATGATAACATAGGTGACATGACATAAGTAAATATACTGCGTTATAGAGCATTCAAAGTCAGCCAAGCTCTTGCTTCTCAATCTGGATTCTTAAATTGTGCAGGCGAATTCTGTACACATCGTAATTATAATTTTTTATTCACTTCTCTTTTCATATCTAGGGTTGTGCGTGTATATGTGCAGCGTGCAGGGTATTATTCGAAATGGTTGCAATTTTTGTTGCACTTCAGCACTTATGTAACACTTTCATTCCTAAGCATTTTGTGTTTTCGTTTTATTTGAATATTCTTTATGCGAGCTTTTTTATGGTAGTATTCCCCAGCGCCACCAACTACGCCTCCATTTGTAATGTCAGCATAACGGTCCAGGCGAGAATAATCATCATCACAGTCATCAGATAGAACGGCGTGTTGCCACCATAAATGCGCAGGTTGCCATTCACCAACATTTATTTATTTGTAACATATACTTGTACAATATGAAATATCCCAATACCCAGTAGGAAGAATGCTATAGTATAAAGCGTGCGGTCATATTCACATACTTACATATGTATTTATGTACCGATTTATGCACATATAGGTGTTTTCGTGGCATGTGAGAGAAGCTGCAATAGCAAGGCTTCAATTGCAATTTAAGTGCAGTTTGTATGCGTGCATTTGTGTGCAACAACCAAACCAAGAACATCGCACGGCTGGGAGTTGTGTGGTGTTAACTGAAGTGGTTTGCGCAGTGTTGCCCGTTCTGGCTACAATTAATGCCTTAACATAATCCGAGATGCATGCCTGCAGCTATATTTGTTTTTGTTTTTATTTTATGTAAACGTGCGTACAAATCATGAACCAACAGCGGATGAAGTGGCATTTTGTCATGCTTCAAGGTGGAGCAGGCCAAGCAGAAACACCAGCAAGTAGAAATACAAGCATACAAACACGTGCCACAGTTTGTATTCGAATAAGTACATCGCGTACTAGTTGGTGTAGGATTTGACTGGAGCTCTTGGCGTATTATTATAATGGCTATGGTTCAACATGGATGGGGGAGCTCTTACATAAAGCCAGATGATGCACCACTTATTTATGCAATTCAAATTAACGGCAGCAGCTGCTGAGCAAAAGAAACTGAGCGTTTGTATGAGAAATACATTGCTTACTATTATACATATGTATATATTGTATTTAGAGTTTAGAATTCTACACAATGAATACATTCTATACTCTAAAATAAATTGCAGATAAAGTTATTCCGCTGCATCATATATGTATGTAAATTTGGACAATATGAGAGTCCATTGCCTGACAAAGTATGCTCTAGGTGTGTCTATCAACGCTGCGTTCAAATACTCTACATTGCTGCTTGGATTATTTTTCCTTATGTATATATGTACTTACCGTAGATATGTATATACATATATGAATGTACATTAATTATACTACTTGACACTATCATAGTAAACTAGTGTTATGTGCTAACATGGGCTGATCTTACATTATGTGTGGTGTAGGCTTCACGGAGAGGCCATGTCTAGCATGGCATCAGYGGTTTGAGCTGCCTGATGCGTTAGATCGCTAAAAAATTGTTTACAATTTGAACTATTGACCTAGCGAGTGCACATACATATGTATGTGTATGGTCGCTCGTTCACATGGTGTCTTGCTATCCTGTGCTCCGACCCATCAGTTCGTCAATGTATTTGCCTTTCAAGGCATCACACGCTGCTCATCAATTTGTGGCTTTCATCTTTCAACAAATCATTCGTATTTATTTCCATTTCATACAGCCTTGCTGCTTTCGAAAGTAGTTCATATACAAACTCTCCMGACTCGCTTCGCTGCAGAAGTTTATGTAGCGTTTGAAGTTTCCATGGGGATGAGGCGTTATAATATCTGATTTATTACATATATCTGTTGTTTTCATTTGCCGTTGTTGTTGGGGTTCTATTTGTGTCTTCACTTCAAATTCACTGCCGCACACACCGTGCAGGTTATGGTGCGTCAACATCTGTACGTGTGTGTGTATAGACTGGATGTTTGTAAATTGTCTATAGACGCATCATAATATACAAGATGAAGTACGCCTTGTTAAACACATTGCGTATTTCATATCGTTTATGAACAAAAAAGTTTTGGACTCGGAATATATCCCTACCACAACCTATTTCAACACCCTCCCTTAGGAGAAAGATCATTTTGACAATTTTCTCCTCAAAAACCGGCGATTTGGGCCACAATTTTAATTTTCTAAATTTATGGGTAAATTCAAATTTAAAATTTCTTTAATAAAACACATGCACTTGCTTGATATGTAGCATACGCAAAGGGGCGAAATGGGGAACTTTCGGTTCGAATATGAAACCGGAAGTAACTATCAGGAAACGGAAGTTACCAACCGGAAGTGGGATATCAGTACTATATTTCCGCCCGTTTCCGGTTAAGGTTTTGAACCGAAAATGTGGTACCGTTGATACACTTCCGGTCGAGAACTTCCGTTTGCGGTTGGGAGTTTGGACCGGAAGTACGTCACCGTTATTCCATATCCTGTCAAAGGCCTTTTCCTATTTCCGGAGATTGCATATGACCGCATCCGTGTTCTCCATTTCGCCTCTTTGTGTATGCATTGTATATGCCCGAAATCGTGTTCCTCATTTCGCCCCTTTGCATATGAAACGCAAATTTGTAGTGCATTCGCTGCCGCTGCAGAAAAATGCATATAATTTGGTGCCAAAATCTCAGATTTCTACCAGGCGATCAGGATCATGTCGCAAGTACCCGCCGAATACAAAATTGTTTATAACTCCTATACTACTGGTTATAGAGAAAATATAAAAATGCAGAAATTCGCAGAATCGTATGGGGCATATTTTTATTAAAGAAATTTTAATTTTGAATTTACCCATAAATAACCAAAATTAAAATTGTGTCCCAAATCGCCGGTTTTTATAGAAAATTGGCATTTTGATTACATTATTTAGTTAAGGCACGAAGTTAAAGCTTTGTAACTAAAATATTGGGGTTACAGGAAAAAAATTGCACTCTTCGATTTGCTTCATATCACTTAAAATATTCAAGCAAATCTTTTAATTTTATAGATCAGTCCTTCATTTGTTAAGCTGAGAATATCTGGAGAATTAATAAAAATTCAATTTTTCAGAGTTTTGCAATAAATCTCGTAAGAAACTTCTYTACAGCATGAAATATAAATATATATATATTATCTATCTGGCTTAGTTTTAGGTGATCCGTACAACCGTTAAGTGAACAAAACTATAATACTCTGTAGCAACTGGTTGCAAGAGTATAAAAAAGTTTCGTCCATGGACTACYTTCTTTTATAATACAATTTCGCCCAACTGCTGCCAGCGGTGTTAGTCAAATAACRCATCAGCCTGAGACAGACGGCAAATAGAAACACAATGCACAATTGGAACTCTGTGTGCACYAGGTGCTTGCACTTATTTAGAAGAAGGGTTCGCTATGAATTTGCAAGCAAAAAGCTAGACAAAAAATATATTCTCATACTATTCACACTTGGCGGTGCCTAGTTGGTTTTAGCTGTACTAATCCATGTGTATAAACACGCTTCGAGTTTGGAGGGCAGCACTGAATTATTGACCCCTGCAGTCCTTGCTTGCGGACTTTTATAGTTGTACAACAAAAATTATTGCTCAAAATGCATTGGCTAAATGAAAAACAGCAAAAAGTCGTAATTTTTTCGATTGGTGCAATGAGTCTCATCTGAAAATATGCAGACATATGTAGTGTGTAGGTATATATGTGTTTGGTCAATAGTTCGCACATGAACATTCCTGATTTGTTTGAGAAAAAAGGAACAACTCTCTCTGTATATTTAGTTTTGATGGGATTTGTCTTGCAACAATGAATGGCTGTTCTCCTCACTCATTTTGCTTATTTTACCTCGATTGATACCATCTGTGTTGACTGAAACCAAATTAGTAGTTTTTAAATTTAAATTTCAACTAATAATTTTATTTGTATTTATACTTGAAACTTAGATTTCTTAGTTCGATATTATGCCATTGAAGATGGTTTTTAATATTCTGTCTGGGACGTGTAAGTGGTAGTGTCTTAAGACATTATTTTATATCATCATCGGAGTTAATAAATAATTTTGTCTGTAATTTTTTGAATTATAGTAATATGTGATACCGAAATGCGTCGATTACACCATATATTGGACATCATATGTAACACTGGAGATACGACGACGACTGGAGCATCTATTGACAAAATACGAAAARACTTTTCCGACTACCCAATAATATATTATCAGACGAATCAGTGATGCCCAGTTCCTGAAATTAGGTGAAAATATGTCCAAGCAGACATACATTAATAAATACATACRTATTCTTACTTCAAATTCATACTCAATAAATTTACATATAGCATGCTTATTTATAAATTTGTACAGACCTGTAGGCTGTATTATCACTTAATAAGGACATCCACGTTACACGCAATCACACAACAATGGCTAACAAGCTCTCCAGAAACTTTATCGAACTAGCAAAAAAAAAGAATGTTCAGTTTACACGTTGGCCTGTTATGTTCCCATTGTCTATTCATTACCGGCAACATTGACACAAGCATGTTCAGCATCTACTCATGACAAACGAGTGAATAAATATGGTTCATTTATTTCCTCTTCATATTTTCCTGTYTGCTTAATGAGCTTCGCTCTTGTGTAGGGTGGTGTATACGAGGATTCTCACTTCACTAGGATGCGTCAATATTAAAGTGACTGCGAAAGTTCACGCTTGCTACACACTCGTGCCGTTTTACTATTCTAACCCAATGTTGCGCATAGGCTCCGTAGTCCGTCTCTTGACGCTGCGTATGCACCATATGCTTCATGTCGGAAACGGATACGGAAATGAAGCATGAGCTTCATCAATTAACCCGAAAACTTCATCATACTTGTCGGCTCTTGAATTGGTACACTTAAGTATATACATATGTCCGTATACTTGTTTGTATGAGTTATGTTAGAGTTACCAACAAGAACACAACTATTTTCACATAACTTGTGAAAATCAAGTACGAATATGTGTGTGTTTGTTTGTKTGTAATTAGTGTTCTCATGCCATGCGCTGGCGCTAACTTGTTTGCTCGACTTTCATTCACTCAGATTTACTTGTAATATTTGTGCAAAAGTTTAAGCATCTCCGCTGCTCCATTAAGCATGGCAAGTAAGTTGCAAAAGTGTTTGTAAACATACATACACGCAATATAATTGGCATATTATATGAACAATTGCTAGTATGGGACAATTTAAGACAAACAAGTATTGTTTTCATCTCTATTGCATATTTTATTAGTTATTAGTTACATAAATGTATTTTTTATAAAAAAAAAATATTGTTTTCCAAACATGAAAAGCTTAAATTGCACTTAGAACTAATATACATACATACTAGATACATGTATGGTAAGTTACTATATATCTAATTTATAGATTTTCATTGAAATTTCAAGAAAAAATTGAAAAGACCTTAATAATTTTCAATAAACTTAAACTTAGCCATACTATTATGACTATTTATCATGGAAGAAACCAACATACAAAAGTAATAAGAATATACAACTCTTATAAAGCTACAATAGAAACCATTCAAGAAGTACATATTGCAAAGTTAAGTCGATGTTAATAATTTAATCAGTTTTGTGGAAAGCATGTGGACACTATTGACTATTATTTAGCAAAAGGTCTGTCGCGGTTCCGTTTGTTTTAGTGATAAGATTTCGATGCTTTCCGAACAGTTTCGAATGATAAATAAATTATTACATCCTTTTAATACTTATAATATACTATATATACTCGTATCTTATGGCATTTTGTCAAGTATTTTTACATATGATGTACGGTTGTATGAAGATAAATACTATGTGGTAACCACTTTTCTAAATCTTGATGTACAAGTGATTGGGCGATTTTTTCTTTCGTTTAAATGTAAATGCTTCACTGGTTATATGCTTATACCCCACACATGCATGCAGATGTACTCTGCTTTTATGAATTTATTATTGCTTCTACATAAATAAATAATCGTTGTGAATATTATATGTGTACATATGTATGTTGTATGTACAGTGGAATTTCTATGACTTATTAAAATGGCTGGTAACTTATTAATATAAAGCCCTAAGATATGATTAAATTTATTGCATGTTAACCTAAATAATTCGTTGCTGATTTCTGAATCAAGTTCATACATATGGACATTTAAACAAGACTACAAAATAAATAAATATGAGCTCAAAGTACGCATACCATATAATACATTTTGAAGAAGATGTCATTATCCACCTTATACTTGTACTTACATACATATAAAACATGTGTGTAAACATGTTAATTATTCTAGGGAAAACTTAAATGGAAGTTTCGGTTTGTAGCTGCCCCTAGTTTTCAATGCATTGCAAATCATTTCATAAATATTTTATATATTAAGGTGACGTCTATGTACATATGTTTGTTGTAAATGTTGTAATTAAAATACTACTTTTGCATTATTTCTGGCTTTAACTATATGCATGACTAATACTTTTGTACAACCAAATCGATTATTAATTAAATCTAGTAAATGCATTTATCTGTACTCCTCCAGTTGTCTCACAAATATTGTGGCGCTGATTGGCAGGTAATTTCTAAGAAACTTTAGGCGGCAATAAACCAGTACTCTCTATCGATGTGTTAAACACATTTTCCACAACTGCTCAGTCAAAGTCCACATATAATTATATAATCAAACCGTTTAGAATTCTGGAAACTACTTAGCCGATAATTATTGGAATAAAATTTTGTAGACTTAACACTAAAATCCCTCGAAATTAATCTATGCAGTTAATTAAATATTATATATATATATATATATATATAGTATATAGTATATATATATATGTTATTTACACGTAAAATCATATTTTAATTAGAAGTAATATTATTTATGAAAATTATTTATCACCGTTTTGCATTGCTTTACTGAGCGCTGAGCACAGTTGACTAAATGAGGGTCGTTCCTTAGGGTTGGAGTTCCAGCAGGTAAGCTATAAAAGAAAGAAAGAAAGAAAACATGCAAAACGCGTTAAATTTGTATTCAAATGCTTTCATCAACATCCTTAAAACAAAGAAATGTTCTTAGTAAATTAATTACGATAAATATTTACTTATTTTAAGTTTGTTATATGTATTATGAATGTTATACTTACCAAAATATCCTTGAGACCATCCGGTGTACCATTTGCACATGCCCAATCTAAATTGCCCGATTGGTTGCGTTGTATGACTTCTTCGTTGCTCAACTCTTCGAAAGGTACTTTCGTGGCCTGACTGAATAATTCCCAAACAACGACACCGAATGCAAAGATATCACTCTTAGTTGTGAAATCATCCTCCTGAATGCATTCAGGTGCTAACCAACGAATGGGTAGAAGAGTGTTGCGATGCTTGAAGTACTCTCGGCTGTATTTATCCTTCGATAGGGCGGGATATGATACTTTTACAATGAAATCACTAGAGATGACACAGTTACGGGTAGCCAAATCTCTTAAAAAATTAAAAACGATGATAATCGTAAATTAAAATGCTTTTAATGAAACTTCTAAAATGTCATGTGAATTCAAAATTCTTACTTGTGTATGAATCGAGCCCTATAAATGGCATCCATACCGCGTGCAATTTGGTATGCTACCGCCAAAATTTGTCCAGTCTGCAATGGCGGAGGCGATTGAGCAGAATTATTTGAMGTATTCACTTTCCCGGCAGTGGCTAGAAGAAACTGCTTCAGATCACCCTATTTATAGTAAAAATTGTATAAGTCATTAAATGAAACTCACTGTTATAATTTTCATATTGCACCCACCCAATCAGTGTATTCTAAAACCATATAATGAGGATCTTTTTCACGACATAAGCCAAATAATCGGACTACACCTTTATGTGAAATAGCACGAAACATATCGATTTGCCTTTTAAACTCCTGACAAATATTTTCATCCTTAAACTTATTCAAAGCCTTTACTAACACTAATTTGTATTCATCTGTTGTTGTAGAAGTTGTATCGCCATCGGCACTTCCTGTTTCCTGCTCTTCTCGTATCTCTTCGATGTCATCCATTGACGTTTTCGAGCGTCGTTTTTCGATTGAAGTGATTACCGAATTATTATCGCTGCCATTGTGTTTTTCCGATTCGATATCTTTTTCATCTATTTGACGAATAACCGACGCTTTCACCTTTCCCACAAAAACATCACCGAACTCTCCGCGACCTATTTGTATCAACTCAGAGATACCAGAACGTGGCAGGGAAAGCTGATCCAAGGCGTGCGAACGTTTTGAGCCTTTCGAGTGGTTACTACAAGCAGTGTCATCGGATTTCGCTGCTTCATTACCGCTACCACGTGGGTTGTTGTTACCATTARCTTTGCGTACTTTTCCCGAAGAAGCGTGATCTGGCAGGCATGGCTCGTTTTCGGGTAATTTGCCCATCTCACCGGACTCGGGGTTATCTTTATTCGCATCATTAAGGCGTGCTTTACGCGCTTGACGACGGAAGCGACACCAAATCATTAAACCAACAACCAAAATTATGTAAGCAAAAGCTACTGACATGGTGATGAGCACAGCTCGTGTAATTAGAAAGCCATCACCGGATTCTTCCGATGCTGCATCAGAGGCTGCAAACGTTACGAAAATAAAATGAAACTGTAATTCAATACAATTTTTCGCTTTTAAGAAACACCTAGCCCCAACCAGTTCTTGTTTTATTATTTTAAAATTAACTTTACTCACATTTAACAACGAATCGCACTTCCTCGCGTTTCAGCCCAGCACTGTTACCTATCGTACAACCATAACGACCCTCATCGTCCGGTTGTACGTCACGTATTTCGAGCGTGCCATTCTCCAAGAAGCGAAAGCGATTCTTGTCCGTATTATTCACGCTTAAATACTTCAAGTCCTTATCCCATTTTATTGTTGGTTTGGGATCGCCAATTGCCTGGCAATGCATGACCGCCACCCCCATTTCACCAGTTTCGATAGGACCTTCGGGAGCAACGGAGAATCGTGGTGCCACTACTACATTAACGGTAACAGTGGCATTGATGTGACCTTGCGAATTGCTCGCCACACAGGTGTAATTGCCTCGATGCTCAGCACTGACGTTCTTGAATATTAGCGTACCGTTGATGTCATCGATTGCCTCGGGCAATTGAGCACCAGGTTCCTACACGGAAATTGATGAATGCAACGTAAATAAAAATATATTACTGATTACTATTTAAAATAAATTACTAAGTTTGTACGGAAATTTCAGCCACATGCAGCCCATATGTGCACACGTAATAATCCATTAAGGATTAAAAAAAAATATTATTTTTCCACAAAAAACTACAACTAGGATAAATAGTAAATCCTTTGAAGTTTGTGGATGTGTATTAAAGCAAAAAAACTGTGTTTTCTAATGAATTTCAGGCATTAGAGGCAACATGTCGTTTGTTCGTTTGAAGCATACCCTTCAGCTCGTCAGCTTTGTGGTATCTGCATATACTATGAGTGTTGGAGACGTTGGCGTGTGTTTTAAAATAGTATTGGACCACCGCAAGTAATCATACGTTAACGAATGTATTTTTGTCCATAAAAGCGGACGCTGAAGCAATAGTCCAAACTAATTCACCCAGCTATTGAAATTTTTTTTGTGTTTATATTGGCGGGAAGTTTGGGTAACCGCAGTTTTCATTTTCCAAAGTGATTSTATCACTTTGTGTTGCAGTCAACTTGTAAGTAATGCGTGGAGGTCTAAACTATCCATTAAAGGCCTTTTAAAACAGGACCATAAAGTATTGATAAAGGGGCGATATGGATTTGTGGAGCCAAAAACGAAAGTTGGGACTATTGCAAGTCAAGCTAAGCCCAGTACAGCTAATTTCTAMCAGATTTTCAATTCGAGCTACTTTAAAGGCAGTCTTGCAGTATTTGATTACTAAATTCTAAAATTTAATTAAAAGTCTATATAACCATAAGGTTTTCAAGTTTAGCAATATTTTTGAGTCTTTTATGTGATATTTATTTTCTCTTTGTCAAAAAACAACAGCCAAGAAACTCAGTGAGGTACGCTGAAGTTTTCTCTTTTCTCATGCCCATTTCATCGTTTATTGTGCCTTTGTYTGAAAAGTGAACAGAAGCATTCACCAAGTTTTACTTAAAGTAGACAATGGTAAGTGAAAAAGCCGTTGAGCTTTTGTGGCACTGCCATGTTGTTTGAACATTTAATATTTCATCTTTTCGTTGTCTGCTGCTTATGCTGAATATTCGTATTATAATGACCATCATCAGTAGCAGCATATAAGCTCTTCAACATATGTAGGATTGTGTATTTTATGCCACTTTGCTTGTGGCATGCATCTTCTACTCACCCGTATCCATTTGACATTGGGCGATGGAGTTCCTTGCGCCTTGCAATGCACCTTCCCAACACTACCCAGTTCTAAGTTTTTTGACGTCGGTTGTGGCATGAACTTTAACTGTTCGATGACTTGTAGCTCGGCAGGTTCCGAAGTAATAGGGCGAAGACCGTCCACGTAGATTTGACAAACATATTGCCCGGCATCGCTTGCAAACACATTGCTGAACAGCAATGAGCCATTAGATCGGTTGAGCACTATGCGCGTATCTTCTCTTGGCGCCAATTCCTTGCCGGTTTCAGTGGGTGCAGACATGGATGTGGTAGCAGATGCACCGAGTTCCACCATACGAAATATTTTACCTTCTTTTCGCCACCGTAACTGCACTTGATGATATTTTTCCGGCACTGAATGTAAGCAAATCATTTCAGTGGGCTCATTCTCTTTGACTTGCTTGCTGACTGGTCCTTTTGTGATGGTAACATCTGTAGCGGCTGGTAATTTRTCTTCGATTGTCTGATCACCGCGTTTGCCACGGCAAAGAAATATTTGATTCATGGCTTCTATGGGCAATTTTTGATTTTTTTTGAGTCGCGGAATGCAACTTGAAGACGTAAACCTGGTGCTATCGCGTTCAAACGAACCACTTTTGTTGTTCGACCATTTTAATACGTAGCCTTTCTTACTCATCGCACGCCCAGCTGCATTGGAGGCTATACAGCGATAGAGTCCGCTATCTTCGGCACTGGGTTGGCGAATAATAAGTCGATTTTGTTGCAGTTCAATATTTTTGAGGGTACTCAATTTTTCACTGTTGCGGAACCATTCGATTTCGAGCATTCCGTCGCCAGAAGTGCCCTCCACATGGCACTTGAGAGTGACTTCATTGTGATTGCTGCTTAATAATTGCACGGAAGCCGCCTGAATCCCTGCAAAGTGGCGAAATGAAATATTAAAGAAAGGTAAAAAGGAGTATTGGCAAACTGAAGTGGCAAATTAGGGTGGTGAACAATTTTTTTAAATATGAGTATAAAACCTTTGATTGATTGGCAGCTACGTAACTTGGAGTGTATAGCGAGCGTAGTGTAATCAATTTCAATATACGAATACATAGCGCTAATAGAAATTATAACCATTTATTATTCATTTATTATAAATTAATAATGAATAAATTTCAATCCTATATTTATGTTTACTTTCGGTAGTTAAGGATCGATAATCGAGGTACAAATAGTTTGCTATGTTCTTAAGTCATGTAAAATTCAAAGTTTGTATGAATTTTGCCGGTAAGAAATTTCAAAATTGAACTCACACGTATAATTTATTTAGCAACCCAATTTAAAAGTACTTCTGCATACATATAAGACAATTCAGGTAGCTAATGCCAATTAACACACCAATATTAACTGTCGGCTGCCATTCCTTTACGACAAGAAGTTCCAGTACATACTATATATTGGTTGGTATTCTTTTCTAGTCTCCTTTGTTTCGCTACCTAACCCTGATGGGCCAGCTCTCGTATAGTGAGTAAACAAATAGGTTAAATTTATAAATCAATTATACCTTGCTGCAGCGATTGTAATTAACATGTTTGCTTTATTTTTAGCCTTACAAAAAATTTTTTTATACTACGATGTTTGGATATGCAGTGCGAGAAATATTTCACTTTGATTTTTCGAAGGAAAATGAAGGTGTTAAAAGACGGAAATAAATTTAACTCGAAGTGATTACGTTGCAGCGCCTTTGACGATGTAAGGAGAGATGTGAGTTCAATTGCCTTTCGACTTGACGAATACAAATGGAAGTATATACATACATGTGTAATGTAGACAAGTAAACTAGTGGATCTGGCCACGCGTTGCTGTGCTAAATTTTACTAAAATCAGTTCAGTAGTTTCGGAGTCCATCGCGGACAAACAACGTGTCACGTGATATTTGCAAGCAACCATCTACRTATATAGCACACATATACATAAATACATATTAGGTTGTCAAAAAAGTCTTGCGGTATTTTCGCTAGTTGGCGCTGAGAGCGCGTAGTTCTAGTTTTATTCATTTCACGCGCTAAGACCTGCTTGATTGATTGTCGTTTCTTTTAAGTCGTTCGTGAGTTATAGCGTCGCAAACATGGAGCAAAGTAAAGAGAAAATACGGCATATTTTACAGTACTACTACGATAAAAGCAAAAATGCATCTCAAGCCGCCAATAAAACTTGTGCAGTTTATAGACCCAATACAGTTTCCATTCCCACCGCACAACGATGGTTTCAACGTTTTCGTTCTGGTGTAGAGGTGGTCGAAGATGCGCCACGCTCCGGAAGGCCTGTCATTGCGATAAAATCGCTGAATTGGTCATCAAACCGTTATAAAATAATAAAAAWAAATAAATAAAAAAATACCGCAAGACTTTTTTATGAAGATACTACGAAACTGGTTTTAGTAATACAGTAAAAGCCCCAAAACCGGACACCCACCATCCTAGTGTTTTTGTCCGGCTAAGGGAACTRTCCATATGTGAGGTCGTGGCAAAAAATTATTTAAAACATATTATTGGAGTCAGAAGTTGCAACTCAGAACAACATATCTATGGAACTAATGAATGCGAGCCAATCTTTCGGTCAACCTGGAGTAAATAAATGACAATTATGCTATTAGTTTCTGTAGAGCCACCGAGAACCAGACGGCATCGGCGGAAGACAATTTGTTTGCTATGCTCATTTTACGTATTGTTCTTTAAAAACATCTGTCTCAAAACACAAAATATTAATAAGAACTTAAAATAGTGGGATCTATAAATTGTAYACAATTTTCTTGACAAATTTTTWTGAAAACTTKTCSGTTTATCATAGATAATTTKAATAAAATATTACCAAAATAGTGTTCGAAAACGTTGTGTTCATGCAATTTTTTCAGTTATGAGAGATGACCGACTATGACAACTGTTTACTAATTTGAATTACCAACACATCCTGCCGTTTTCATACAAAATATTTAGGGTCGTTTTCTCAATGTCTGATTATCAGCCAGTTAATAGTTGAGTTCTGCGAATAAAAAGGTTCTTTAGCGAAAGAAGACGTCTTGGTTAAGTTTRCCAGAACTTAACTGACCGATGACTGCTAAGCAGTCATTGAGAAAACAGCCCAAAATAGSGTAAACCTAAATTTATTTAGGTATTTTGCTAAGAATTAAATAAAAAAATTAATTTTTATAATAAGTGCATATATGACCTTACATACTCCCTAAGTTATTCATACCTAGATCGTGTTAAGATTTGAATTTTTGTTGAATGCCTAATTACTTAGGCAAAGATTATCTCGTTGCTAACCAAYTTTCGTTTTTATGCAATATTAACACACATTTTCTCACCGTCTTTACAAAGAAGCAATATGATATATACCTGTACCACCCTGCCACCAAAGTCAACAGCACTCCAACCTACACGTCAATGTAAACAATAAACGTCAACAACAGGAGAGCAAAAACAACAAAATCAATCCCTTACAACAAAGAAAGCGAACAAAAGCAATAATATTTGTCTGACAATGAATGGTAAACCAAGGATCCACTGAATACCGTGGAGAATAAATGAGGACATTGAAACAATCACCAACAATCGCTAAAAACAATGTTTGCAAAGTCAGTCGCTGCTCCTATACAATTGGAATGTAATCTTCACGGGGTTGTTTGTCTACATCTTGAGAGACGTAATACGCCAATGCCACCCACTCACTTGTGCGAAAAACTAGACTTCATACTTCATTTCTCAGAGTTATTTTCTACAACCAAATGGTATTTAAGAAACACAAATATGCATGGAAGTGAAACAAAAATATTAAGGAAATGTTGGAAAAATCAGAACATTTGTAAAGAACACCAGAGTGTATAAAATAATCGTATTATACCGATACCTACATACACACATATGCACAAGCGGGCTTATAAAATTGAAATTGGGGTGGCCGGATAAAACTAGAAGACGGAGAAAAGTCGTTAAATGCAGCAGAGCGGCATGAAAACATAAAAACAAAATAAAAAGGCAAATCGTTAAAAACGGCAGAAYATCAGAACAACCCAATAGCTAACAGAATAAACATTCTAACGACCCTCCGCACACCATGTCCCACTGCTTTTCCATCACCCACCCGCATACAAACCCTCGTAACAAGAGTATGTAATGCTTGTTATGCACACACACATACACATATGTATGGGTAAACTGTGTATTTTCTACGTCAAGTTTACCAACATTACATTCGCTCATAACATTTACACCCCRGCTCGGCTTCACTTGAATACGAGAAGCTGGCATTTGTTCAGAATTGTGCACCAACTTCCATTTCATTTTCGTTTTCATCGCCGGAAAAACGCATAAAATTTTACGAGCAGCAGCTGAAGGCAGACGAATAACAGGACAATAGAGGGAAGACAGCAGTGTGAACAGTAATAGGTGGTGGAGGCAATGTCGCCTTCCGCAAATCATGAAATAAAATTGACTTGGCTTGGGCAAAACCACGTGAAGTTATATGTACACACACATTTAAAACCAAATAACAGCAAGAAAAATGGATGMAAGAGGTGGTGGCTATGTAACATACATGCCTTATTATACTCTGGTATTATGTGAAATGTTTTATATTTTTCAAGACTATTGAAAATATTATAAAAGTATATTTTGAAGATCACATAAAAATCTTATGGGTTTGCAATTAAATAACATTAAATAATCTGCAAATCTTTAAAATATGTCCTTTTTGAGCCAGTACAGTCGTGCCAACTCCTAATCAAATTTTCCAAAAACTTGTTATGTGTCTCGACTGAGATGTCTTCACCGAATTTTGATTTTCATAAAGTCATAACRTAAACCTCATCTCATCTTTCTTTAACTTTTTCGATGTCTTCTTCATTAACGGAGATGGATGGATAACTCGCATGAGGCGATTTTTCGATGACATCACGACCTTCACTGAATGCTTTGTGCCACTCAAACACTTGGGTTCGTTGTGAATTATACTTCTCAAAACACTCCTGCAACTTTTCAACGCCTTTCAAACGCATACTAATTGACATGTGAAGATCAAAMTTGCCACCAACCAAAAATAGGGTTGTATCAATCTAGGGCAAACAATTGTATCGGTATGGTTCGTAGCCGCACTTTAAATGTATCAGTCCGAGTAAGTCAATATCTACTCAATTCGATGATCCGGATACTAAATATTACAAGGTTTCTCCGGTGAGTAGTGAACCGTTCGCTAGAGCAGAGTGAAAGTGTGCCAAAAAAATTTGAACATGTGTGAAAGTGGCCCCCAATTTTTGAATAACGTAATCACAGGTGACGAGTCATGAATCTTTGAGTATGATCCCGAGACAAAGGGGCAATTTTCGAATGGGGCACTCCGGCGTTTCCTCGTCCAAAAAAGGGAAGAATGAACAAATCCAAAGTGAGAACGATGCACATTGTCTTTTTTGACATCAAAGGCATTATCCGTTATAAATTTTTTCCTCTGGACAAACCGTCAACGCCAAGTCTTACCTGGAAGTCTTCAAGAGACTCAAACGAAGGGTAAATCGGGTCCGACAAGCGTTCGCAGCCGATTGAAAGTTGCACCACGATAAAGCTCTGGCTCACACCGTCTTTCTTGTGAAGATTTACCTAACCGAAACCGGCATTCTAACGCTTCTACAGCCGCCCTACAGCCCAGATGTGGCCCATCGGACTTTTTTTGTTTCCTTGCCTGAAAAGGCCGATGAAAGGCAAGCATTTTCAGACAGACAGAGGGAATCCAAGCAGCATGCACCTCGACTTTCAACGCTATTCCGGAGAATGCCTTCCGTGACGCCGCCAATGCTTGGAAATCGCAATGCTTGGCAGCGCTGCATCGACGCAGAAGAAGCCTATTACGAAAGTTTTTAAAGAATTGTAAAGAATTCAATGCATTTTGTTTTAAATCAACCTTGTATATAGTAAAATTTTATATCAAAATGTAAGAAACTCAGGTAATTTGCATAATGCAGATAAAGCTTTATAATAAGGTAAATCCCTTCCATATAAATGAGTGTATACAAATAGTGTTCAAATTTATATATAGTATATACAAACATATGTTCTATATTTATGTACATAAATAACGAGAATGCGCTAGAGACGTAAATGATTTGTTGAAAGACGTGTGGAGAGAGAAATCGACCCATAATATATGGAAAGACAAATGAAGAGGCGAGTTGAGAATGACTACTATTTTAAATGGGGCGAGCAAGTGCAGTTGGAGCCCCCATTTGAAGAATTGACACGAGGCACCTATAAGTACATATTCTACTGTGTGCGGAACCACATTTAATGTACTGACAACAACAGACAACAGCGTAAAAGCGACGGGGTATACTTAAACTACATACAAATAACCACAAGAACATAAACTGCAGTCAATTAAGATGAAGAACTCTGCAACTTGGCGCTGATGCATCTTATGAAAAGTAAACAAAATGAACATATGTATAACATCACTAAATCGAAAATCTGTGCAACACATGCTACCAACTGCCTATTTTTGAGTCATCTTAACATATGTATGTATGTAAGTTATATCGTCATTTCGTATTGAAGTGATTTTTTATCTACTTATGGACACTGTTTCGCGGTTCTTATGCCAACTCACGGTTCCAAATCAAAAGAAATTAATGCTTATAAGTCTATTAATGCTGAAATGAATAAACTGATAAAAAAAAACAGCTTATTCGTGACTTATAGGACCTAATTTTCGTAGCAYATCTGTCAAGACAGACGTTACTCACTTTAAATATTCGTTATTTGATTATGACTACGAAATTTTATTTATTTTTATTTATAAAGTTTAATTTAATTATTAATTGAATATAATTAACAACTCCAAGAGTTTTCAATGAGTTTAACAAATGTTTGCAAAAGTCTACTTACATATTACATTAAGTCGTGCCGGAGGTGAAGCTTGACGAGCTCCGCTTGCCGTACTAGTCGCTATGCAAACATAATCACCGATATCGGCATCGCGCTGCACAGTCTCAATGTGAAGATCCGAATGCAATTGTCGCACACGAGTCGAATTTTTTACCGGCACATCTGAAGTCAGAAATATTAGGTTAAAGATAGGCATACCACATACATATAAAGCATGCTTTTACTTACTATTATGAAGCCAAGCGTAATGGAGRCCATCAGCAGAACTTGCCCGACATGTAAACACAATTGGATCGCCCTCTACGACGGTTTGACTTTGCGGCGTAGTGATGAATCGCGATGACTCTGATTGGGCGGAAGCTGTAGAATATTATTTGAAATTTATGTGTAATTAAGTTAGATCGTTTACGGTAAAAATAATACTAATTTGAAATTGAGATACGCTTTAATGATGTTTCTTTTTGCAAAAGTTTTAAAACTCATTTAAAGCTCAACGACGCGCAAGCACTTGTATTTGCAACAGTCAACAGTATGGAATAAATAACCAACCTTTCGTTGTAACAGTAGGGACAAGCATTTTTTTTTTACAAAAGAAAGAGTAACGCCGAACCAAAAAACAGACGGGAAAAARTTAAAGTCGCACAACAGCAAGACAAGAGCGCAAACCAACTCTCGTTACGGGCGAATTGCAGAACAACGGCACGAATAGCAACAACATGGAGGACCGCGTCTGCAGCCAGACAAATAGCGATGGCAGACAGACAGCCCGGCAAGGGAAGCGGAAGGAGGAAAGGAAGTGCACGGGCAGACATCACAGCAACCGACAAGCTCACAAATGTTTGAAATATGGAGCCACACTTGCATAAATATATATGTATGTATATGAACGATTACCAGTACWTATAGAAATGCACACACCGGTGTGATTAGACATGCAAGTTCGAGCCCGTACAAACGTACATTTGTTTACGAGCATATTCAAGTGTATACATACATATGAATGTGTATGTGAAGTGATGTTGGAAAGCATTTGAGGTCGTCGCCATCCATTAATGGCTAGAAAAACTTTGTACTCAGTGGTAATGGCTAACACACACAATCGACGGTCTTGCGACTTCTGCTGTTGTTGTTTTAGTTCCACCTTTTATGAGGACTTTTTCACGGKTTTTCGATCCTCTCCATTATGTGTCATGAAGCCATAAAGACAGCAACTCAACCATTCTTATTTCCAATGACAACTGAGTAAACTTTTTTTTGAGAATTTTACAGTATATACAAATGTACATACATATGTATGTATGTATGTTTAAATACATGTAGGCATTCAGTTGGATATAGAAGTAGAAATAATTGTCGATGCTGCAGAAAAGTTGTAGGTATTTGTTGTTGTTACATTTATAAAGAAATTTTAATTGTTATAATGAATATACTATGTTATAACCCCATTTATTTTATTATTCAAGAATTATTCCGTATTCATTCTAATGTTCAGTTTTGCTCTGTGGACACAACATCTGAGGTCATTAGGAATTTTTTTATTGAGGTAATTGAGCCTTATCAAGGAAGGCATGCTGAAGTGGAATTACTGTGTGTGCATATAACATATAACATATACTATATGCAGATGTATGTGCTAAAAAATATTCGCTAAAAATCTTTTCCCGAGGAATTATTGTCCGGTAGGGCTTACTTTATATGGATGGTATGAACGCATCAAAGCATGCTGAATGTACGAATACAATTCACTCAGAAGATCTCTATAGCTGTGCAGCATATTACCTGGGTTTAACGGATTTCGCAGAAGTGTTCAAAATTAAAGATGGATGCGGGCTGTTAAAATTGGCGCAATGAGTTCAAATTGTTCGTATATACCGTTTGGAAGAAGGTAGAAGCGCAAGCTTCCAATACTATCGCAAGTTAGTGTTCAACACTTCACACAGATGCTTGTGATCACATTGATGAAGTTTGCCTGGCAAACAGTAAGAGAATGAGAAACGAGGAAGTAGGTAGTGCAACAAAAGTGCCTACACCAGATAATTAGGCTAAACTGAGTGGTCGGCAGACAATTGGCGAGCGGACATACAAACTGACTGTTGAATGCAAAAAATGTCTGAAGCTGCTAAAGGGCGTATTCGCTACAGTGGCGTTATTATTGGCGATATGCTGTAATTGGTGTCTTACGTGTAACCGCCTAAGTACGTTTTAACGCCAAAACGCAAGGGGAGCGCATGCGTATTCCTTCCACAAAATGCATCGGTTGTAATATATACATATGTATATTCGTATATTTCTTTTCGTCTTATTTGGCATGGCAAGCGAATTTTTTTCACAAAGTTGTCATTTAACGCATATCTTTTGAAAACTTGTGATACAATTTTCCTCAAATCACATTGTCTGTAATTTATGTAACGTAGTGGCTATGCTGTAGTCCTTGAAATTTGGTTCCAATTCGACCTCACATGAATAATTCCCTCTCAAAGCATATTCGCTACGCCCATGAGTGGTTTCTGCACCGATCTAAACTGGCGCCGTTTGCTGCTGCTACATTTGAATGGCAGCAACTGCACTAATGGCAATCAGCGGTGTTGTGCTTGCTGAAAGCATTTTAGTGTACATCGAGATTCGCGAAAGTGATTGTGGATGAATCACAGGTGGAAGAGAAACAATGGATGATACCATTTGTTGAGGAATGAAAGCAGATAAAAAATTTCAGGCACAATCTCTCAGCAACCGTAAAGAAATATATCAATGAACCTTTGGGTTTTAGAAGAAATGAGTAGGTGTATAGAGAACTGGGCTGTTAAATTGTTAAATGATCAATTTCCCCGTATATAGAATTCGCGAGTACCCAAGAATCTCTCACATCAGAAATATGAACTAAAAACGTCAAAACAGAGGCCAGAACCTGCGTTCCTAATAGATACAGCTTAGAAAATACTGAAKTCGAAATAAACAGATATCGAGAAATGAAACTGAAACCTTAGAACTAACTTCAGATGATTACTTGCATCGACGGCGGCCCAAATACAAAAGAATTGTGGTGAACGACATTGTTTACAGTACCAAAAAAATATTCTAATAGTATTTCGGTGTTGTTCTTAAGTTTGTCCTTTAAGAATTCTTCAAGTGGATTAATTTATGTTAAGTTATGTAGGTGGAAAAAATATGCAAACCAATAAGTACAAGATTTAAAGTAGGCACTGACAGCTACTGAAAGGAAAATATTGTCTTGCGGCCGCACAAAGAAACTCGGAAGTAGCGCAAGAAAACTGAGTTGGGTACGTTTGGTACAAAGGCATTGTCAGTGGCTAATTGCACATATGGAGGAAGCACACACTCGTGCATAAAAATAGATCCGACTTAATATAACACAACAGAAAATCAGTAACCATGGAAATTAATTCGTCTTATACCAGCCTGGCAGCAAAGAAGAACAAGTAAGGAAGGGCTAAGTTCGGGTGTCACCGAACATTTTATACTCTCGMATCAAATACCGTATATCTGTAAAGTTTTATTCCGCTATCATCATTGGTTTCTAATGGATAGTATACAGAGAAGGCATCAGATGGAATTCAAAATAGCGTTATATTGGAAGAAGGCGTGGTTGTGAACCGATTTCACCCACATTTCGTACATTTCATCAGGGTGTTAAGAAAATATAATGTACCGAATTTCATTGAAATCGGTCTAGTAGTTCCTGAGATATGGACGGACGGACAGGCAGACATCCGGATTTCAACTCTACTCGTCACCCTAATCACTTTGGTATATATAACCCTATATCTAACTCTTTTAGTTTTAGGACTTACAAACAACCGTTATATGAACAAAACTATAATACTCTCTTTAGCAACTTTGTTGCGAGAGTATAAAAATCCAAACGAAACGGAAAGAAGCATAGTGCTGAACATAGGTACAAGTATTACTACTACTTACTACAATGGTACAATATAGTATAATAATGTAAAGCTGTCTCATAATAATCGCTTATACATATGTATGTATGTATGTATATGTGAAAATTATCTACACATTACATACGTGAAGAAATGGGTATGCAGAAAGGTACAATAAGGCCGGCTCTTCAACTAATACTGTTCTTTAGAATCTCTCTTTGTTCTTTCCAAGGAACTTGAGTAGCTATTTATATTATTTTACATGTGGAAGAATAGGAAATAGGTTAGAAGTAATAACCACAATTCAGAAGATGCGGTGTATTTTTAATCCATGCGATAATAGGTTTGAGACGAGCTTTTGGAACAATTTGTGACATAGTTATTGACCGTCAACATTTAATCAAGGCACCTGCTTTGCATAACCACAACTTTTTGCCAAAATAAAACATTTAGATTGCTACTCGTAATTAACTCAATTATGTATGTATCTTTATTTATATTCACAGGTAACATGAAAGTGTATGCATGCCAAGACCCCACCGTTTCCATTAATATTATATGTACTATAAAACTAACCAAGAAGAACGTTGATAAGGTTTGACCTGGCTTGACATTGGTAGGACAAATCTGAAGGAATATATAACAAAAAGGTCGCACTAAATTCAGCTAGCAAATTTTTTTTATTTATATAAATACAATAACAGATCTTTCTCTTTCAGAGCGATTCGTGGTGATCGCTCATTATAAGTACTGTTTTATTTCTGTTTAGACCCTTGCTACTTTTGGTCTAGTCACAAACGATAAATTTATATAAACATATACATAAGTACGTACACATTTCAGTTATCATTTAATTGTGATTAGGTTTTAGTAAAATGTCAGATTAGCCACTACTCACTTATTAGTTGGAGTATACAGAGTGCTGTAGTCAATAGCCAGTTAAGAGTGCGCGAAGAATCCATTTCGCTAATCGGAAAATTTTTCTTAGATCCAGAAGTATGTATTTATTTTTACTGGCTGCGGATTTGCAACGACCACATTGGCGTAAATTTTCGACGAAAACGATTATTATGCGTGAACGGTGGTTTTTAATAATTATTCACAGAAATATTACACCAAGTAGGGAAGCAATAGAAGACGCATGTGTATGTATATGCGTGTGGGGTCACAACTAACTCGCTTCACTTGGCACTTAAGCAAATATTTGTTGTTTTCCAGCCAATATTTATTTTCCTTAGTACATTTATACATCCGTACGCATCGACATACACATATCTAAAGATAAACACATTTCGATACTTCGGTAATTTTGCACTTTTTGGTCAGTGCGGCCGTAAATGCATCGATGTTTGTCGAAAGCCGCAAGTTTATTTAGTACCGTTTTGGTAGGGAAGTTGTTGGATTGTTTGATGGTTCACTCTTTCGTTGTTGCACTTTTCAAATAAACGCGTTTCTTATGTACACACTCACTACATGCCTGGGCTATTCACTGGTTATTGCCTATTACCTTAACTTTCTGACCGGAGCGAAGGAGAAACCAGAGATAAAAATGCATTCGATATTTGTGTAATTAATAAACTGATGTTGTTGTACCATACCGCATAGTATTTTTGTAATCTTTTTATGGGTATTGTTTGTATTATTTAACTTTGATATCGAACCGCACAATGAGAAATGGTCGCGGCCACGGCTCTGGCGACGCGTATGTGTGCCGAATGTGATAAAAGGAGGCGTGCGGCACGATTGATGACACTATCATTTGTGTGGAATCATACCATCAACAGCAAACTGAAAACTTATGGCTGTGCGTGTGTTGGTATGTGTTAAACAAATTAAGCTACAATCGTCGACTTTGTTGCCGTCGTCGGTAAATTAGTGTACTAGCTGATGCGTATGTTGTTCGGATGTATGTTCATATATTTATGGTATATCCATAAATGTGTCCATAGCAAATATGTATCGCGAAGATATGCGCGCCGTGTTAACACAAATCAATGAATAGCGTCTGCAACTGCGACAAATCGACGCGAGACAGTTCAATTACCTTCGTACAGCCTAATTAAAAACGTTTGAATGAATATCCCTTGCATCGAAAATTCACTGATAACAACGAAAATTTTTCTTAACGCATACGATAACTTATTTTTTGTTGTTAAATGTTTAATTTTTCATAAAAATATTAAATTTTATATTTTAATTATACATCCATCCCTCTCATAAATGAAGAGTTTAATAACACGCGCGTATTCAACAAGAACTCGACTGTATTCATTCAATGTCCGACAAGAACTGAAGTTGAAGAACAGGAACATGAGCAGCTAACCAGGCAGCCATACAGCAATGAACACCCAAACACTAAACAACCACCCRGTACCATTCGGCATCTATCCTATTGGAGTATCTCCGCCAAAAGCCGGTTTCCAATATACTTATCTCTCCCAATTTCTCTATACGTGGTAGGTACTTTGAAATGAATGAGAGAACAAAACAAATGCGAGAAAATAATTTCAGATGAGTGTATGGTATTTGTAGTTATGTGTTCATGAGAAATGTTTGATACCCTTTCCCAGGAGAGCAGCTTTGTTAAGAAGAACTGGATAGTGGGAGCTAAGATATGGCTTCTGGCACGCACTTTTAAATAAAATCCATATGGTTCAGCTAATGAATACAGTTACATTTTAATGCGAGTGAAAAGTTCTCATTTTGTATAAATACATATGTCAGTGCACTTACACATACATACATACTCACATACATATATTAAGTAGTTCAAACAGATCTTAATGATCAGATTTGAATTTCGAAAAATATTTGAAACAAAACTTTAAACCGTTGTTATACAATATAAATGAGAACTACCACTTCTCATGATCGAATACGAACTAGTGAGTTCTTTATCCTTTTTACACGAAATTATTAAGGCATCTTTCACATAAGGAAAGATGATCAAAAACATTCAGTAAAGGTATAAGGAATTATTTTATTCTGTATAGAGAGGAGAGGAGTATTTGGGCCCCATTTTTAAAGGATTGTTGTAACATATCAACTATTCGGGAAATTTAAAACAGCTTTCATCTGTTCCCTTCTTCGAGAAAAATTAAATTTCTTTATAAATTGCCTGTCTAAACAGCCAATGCGTCTTGGCATTTTAATGTACACATTTAGTACATTTAAGTCTATTTCTCTTGCATGTCTCTCGATATGTGAAAAAATTTGTAAACACTGTGCAACATTCATTTATATAGAACAAAGAAATATTAACTATTCGATTATGGAATACATGTTATTGTTATTTGCCATTTAATATTAATTTATTTTTGTCGATGAAATGCTTTTAAGTATCAGGATCTAAAGTTAAAAACTAATATATGCATACATATGCATGTATCTTACACATGAATGTACATTCATGCAGCAAAGAAATATGTATGCACATTCGTATTTACCGTAAAGCAGTACAAAGTGAAAATTTTCATTGAATTATGATGTGAAATATTAAAAAAGATGCTCATTGCATATGTGTGTATATGTATGCATTGAAATCAACTACAAACTTCACACCTTGATCTTTGCGATCGCTTTGAACTCGCAGTAATCAAAAGCATAACGCAGCGATTTGTTTACTTTCAAACATGTGTATATATGTAGATACATGTGTATGCATGTATACAATACCTGCTCCCTCAGCAGTCCAATCATACACAACATAGTATGCATTAAAGTATGAGAATGTGGATATTGTCGTATCACAAGTGCTAAACTTTTTAATGCCTTATTAATGCGGCCACATAAAGTAATGAATTCAACCGCTTCCAGTTTGATCGCATTTTTATTGCTATTTCAAGAAACAAACGAACGCTTCTGTCTCACGAACTGCAACCAAATTTTACGCAGACAATATTCTATGCATTTTTTATGAGGACGAGAACTTTCGTATACGATGTTCGGCCTTTCTGCGCGTTACAAAAGTACAAACGATTCGAGGTGTCGAACGATCTGTACGCATCTTATGGGGGTCACTACTTGTTTACTTGGCGCATTCGCTGCTGGTAATGCAATGCTTCCGCTCTTCCTGCTGCAGTTGATGCTGATGACGAGAACTTCTTTTGATGTTGTGAAGCAGTTCAGTGTGCATTTCATTTTTATTTTTGTGTTTATTACTTTATTTTTTGGTTGCTACTGAAGCATGAAGTCATCCGAATAGAGCACGCCGCCTCCAAATAACATTCGTTGGACTGACTGAAATTTCGGTAATGTTGTTGTTTTCTTTTCATGTTTTTATTTTGTTTAGTCTACAGGTTCATACTGTTGCCAACAAAACTAATTTTAATACATTAAGAAATTTTTACATACATTAAGAAATTCTTACATACATACGTACATATGGTACATAAATTAATATAAAGGAAATTATTTATGATCACATACGTAAGTATGAATGTAAGAGTATGTATTCTTATTATATATGAGTTGTGCACATTTGTACATATGTACATACAAATGAAGTTTGTTTACGAATTTGTTTGTTTGTGCAAAGGAAACTGAAGCGCATTCTSAATTGAGAAAGTTCAAACTGCTATATGTATGTGTGTGCGTATTATTTAATAACCAATTTTATGGAAGCGAAACCATAAACTTTGTTAGCAATTTCCCTTAGTATTCAGGCTTAATTAACATCCCACAAACACAGCGGCGTAAGRAGAAATGTGCGTGCGCGATCGTAAAATGCTGTGGCAGCAAATAGAAGTTCATTCCACCCATACAACTGCAAAGTTCTGTAGCGGGAAGCCACTTTCTAAGCGGCAATTTAAGAGTTTACGACTTTTTTATTAGCCTTTTCCATGAGCGTTTTGTGTTGTGAGCTCCTGATAACAATGCGATGAAAATGAAAAGGACGAAAACCAAAGGACGCCGTGACGGTCACGCTTGCACTTTAGACTAGTAAAGTGTATGGCTGGGGGTTGCGCAAAGCAGAGAGCTAAGCTGGATGAAAGAACTGGGTAAGGTTTTTAAAAGTAGTAAATGAACGGATTTGGTAGTATGAGTAGCCGAAGTGTGTAAGTAAAGTAGAAAATTTATGCGCTCTAGCAGTGTGAATTGTTGTGCAAGTAAGGTGTGAAACGCACAACCGCATGTGGGAGTGGATTTTTATGACAAACTCGCGGAGAAAGCGCAAGAAGTAGTAATTTCACCAAAGTTGAAGATTGTTATGATTAAACACACACACTACATATGTATATGTACATGTTCTAATCCTGCACGATAATGTTCATCAGCCCTAAAGCCGATAATGATGTTCGCATTTACGACCGTACATTCAAACGACCCAGCCGCACAGCCGCGTCAAAGTGACGTTGCGCAGAATAATTCGGATTTTATAGTTTTTGTAAACCCCTTAACGTTGCGTTATGCGCCGTCATGGTGTGGCATGTAATAAGGACATATCCTTACTGTTGGCGAAGTTATGGGGGATGGTAGTAAGACGTACATACATACATATGTACATATGTATATTCCTACCCCGTTGAAAATTTCAGTGCGCAAATAATAATACGAAACTACCAACTACTGCATCGTTGACGAATTATCTGGCTTGTGAGCAACAAAACTCAGAGATTTGATATTTTTTACTTGCACCTCAACCGACATGATATTGAAGTTGCTAAAATTTTACTACAAAGCAGCGAGTTTCAAATTATTTCTCTAATTTTTTAGAAAAGTATTAAATCCATCAATATTATATTTAAATGCGAAAATCGGGGCTCTACCTGAAACTTGTGCTACATCACATCAAAAACATAAATGTATCTTGTTTGCGTATTTCATAATTTTACTACCGGGTACAGCAGTACAAACTTACATACATATGTAGTAGAAAACACTTGGCCAATGTCTGTATGTACGCATGTCGGTACATAAACACAATTCTAAATAATGAGGCAGAGAAAGCATAAACATTTTAGCGAGGGGTGGAAATTGTCAGCCAACTTAAACGGAATTCTACCAACCAGTTCTATCTTGGCACTCTACCGTTCAGCTGTCTGTCACATAAGCAATCGGTATGTGTTTACGAATCTTTCAGCATGTCGCTGCCGTTTCTGCTCTACGCCGATTTTGCAGCTCTCCTCGACATTTATTGATACCATAAAGTCAAAGATTTATGGTATGGCCGCCCGCCAAACCAAAGAAGTGCCCTTTGTTATTGTTACGATAGTGTTCCGAGGGGGTTTCCTATTGACTACCCCTAAGTTGTTTCCTTTTCACCCGATTCACATACACTGTCGCATAAATATGTAGATATTCTAAAAACCTTCAAACACACATACAAACAGTTTTGTAATATGCAAATGCTCGGTGCTACATATGTATACATATCTCTTACACTTTTCGAAAACATGTACAAAGAATTTAGTCTATCCACAGGGGCAAACGTCGGAGCAGTGAAGATCAAGGTTCGGAATACCTAACTACCCGGTTATTAACTATTTCCTAAATTTATTCACATTGCAATTGTTGTAGCTACCACTTGGAAAGTTAATTTTTCAATTGGTGGTTTTGCAAATTGCTTATTGACTGTAACGTTCACGTTAATACGCCATGTCTGAATAATTACATCAAAAAAGCGAACGCTTTACAACAGCTGTTTGATTAGTACGTACATATATTGTGGAATGTATTGTGCAAGCAAGATATCTGAGAAGGTGCACAGAAATAATCAAAAATGACTATCTGTTGTCGGATTTGTTTTGAAGAAAATCCTAAGAATTTCTGTCTCTACAAATGTATGAGAAAAAAATATTTGCCCAGTGTTATTTTTAACATCAGTGGAGTGAAAGTACATTATAAAATTTTCTATTAATTCAGAATGCACGTATTTTAAAATATATGTACATACTTTTCACAGGTTACGAAAAAGCTTGAGCCAGAGGCACACATTTGCCGTCGCTGTGCTGCATCGATATTGGTTGCTGAAAAGATCATATCGCGATGCCAGGAATCAGAAGAATTTCTTCAGTTTCGTCGTTTAAAGGAAATTTGCTTATCAAGACAATCTCCAACTCCGAAGACAGAAAGCTCTAACGTAGAAACATATGAAAAATACCAGCCTGCTTCCGCTTGCAGTGAATTGGAAGAATCATTACCATTAGAACCAAATGGTGAGCATTTGTTACAATCTGTCAAGCAACTTCATATAATAAAAAATGAAAATACGAACAATTCTAAACGGCTTGGAGACAACGAAAGTCAGTTCTCCGATAATTACGAACCAGCAGAAAAACGTTTAAAGAGTAAAGAAGTTACATCAGTGTCCAGCTTTGATTGCGATCGATGTGACTTCACTACCAAGATAGGTAAACGTTTTATAGAACACAAACAAATTGAGCATGGGGTGTACGATCCAAATATCTATACATGTACTATTTGTTCTGAAAGCTTTTCTTGGAAACCAACACTGTATAGACATATAGAGATAGACCACAAAATACTACCTGCAGATAAAAAACATTTATGTAATGAATGCGGTCGTGCCTATATGCGGGAAGTCCACTTATTAGAACATATAAAGCAGCGGCATGGACCGCGTTGTTTCAAATGTCCTGATCCACTATGTGAGCAATCATTCACTCGAACGTTCACTCTTAGACGTCATTTCATCACTACACACACGGAACAAACAAGCTCACGTTATCATTGCGTAGATTGTAAAAAATACTTTAAGGTTTATGATCAATGGAAATACCATAATGAAGTTATTCACAAAAATGAAATTGTATACTGCCCACATTGTGGCTATCCTTTTCGCTTCAAAGAAAAGCTAGATGAACATATTTTGAAGGATATATGCAAACGTAGTATTGTGCCATGCTCCTATTGCCAAAGACGCTTCACAACAAAATGTGGATTGAGAGAGCACGTGCGGAATATACACARCATCTACTAGTTAAGAACGTGTATTGATTGCTTGGAAGCACCGAAAAAAAAAAATAGCCATAATTTCTTTGCTTTATATTAAACCATTAATATTTGGCTTTATACCCAAAAATAATAATAACCAACTGAATAAGAGGCTCACTAATTTGAATATATGGCCCTTGTACTGAAAGTTTCCACTTTTTAAGGTTCTCACAGAAACATGATTTAAAACACATGAACTTTTATCCATGCGCAGAAAAAATTTCAAACTGGGAACAATTTGACATATTTACGAAAGGCCTAAGCAAAACAAACCCGAAGAATAACTGTAAAGGAAAACAGCAAAATAAAAATGCAGCCAGATAAGATGCAGCAACAATTTCTTCTACACAATAATATACATATGCATATTTAAAGCCAAAAACTTAAAGGACCTTTAACTAAGGACCTACAAATAATCATTTGTAAAAAAGTTGATACGAATAGAAGAGAACTACCCACAATATACTAAGTAAATGGAGCAGGCAGCAGCATAACCAAAAATATATAACCACATACATAAATAGGTATGAACATACACCATATGCTCTTATACAATCAACAAATCGAAAGCCATAAGCCAAGTGTTAATGTTCTTTAATTAAATTATGAAAGAAGTGACGTAGCAGACTGTTAGAATGGCGTTTATTATTTATACAGCCAAACTGAAAGCGGTTGCCTTTTATCGCAGAATTTGTGAACATAATTCAACCGGAACAGTATCACTCAATTTGTATTGAGAATGCTTGTTTACTATTTCAGTGCATGTAATTTTCGTTGCAAAATTAATTATCAGGTAAGACTGACATAGTAAATGTACTTTAGTTTGATTTCATTTTAAATGTTATTTGGAGCCTAAGAAGGAGTAGGAACACGGTGTTATGTAGCAACCAAATAAAAAGGAATAACATTTTTGAAAGCTCAGCTGCTTTTATGGAATTATATTATTTATAGAATTATTATTATTTAATACGAAGAAAAGTGAAACGGAGAAACAAAGTGAGTCATAGACATATACCATGGCATCGCTTCGATTGATAAATCGGTACGTTTGTATTGACATTATTTGAAATATTGGTGGTTAATAAAGATTATTTCTTTAAGGTTAATAATACGTGGATTCATATCTCTGTCTTTGCTGCTGGTTTTCTTCAACGAATTTATAGTTTACTATATCAATCAGACTACATGGAAACAAATTTATTGTAAACACGGTAATTAATACAATTCATAAATATTTATAATTTATTGCTAATTACTTTTATTTAGATAACTGTACAAGAATATTGTTTGTAGCGGATCCACAATTAATAGGCAATTCTTACGAGAAGGGGTTTTGGAGCCCTATTTCGCGTTACGATGCTGATAGGTAAAAATATAATTTTTATACCAATATAATTGTAATCGCAATGAGCCAAACAGAAAGTGCTTGAAATTTTATTATAACGTTTTTATTTATTCACCATGTAAAAATAAATCATTAATGATAACAAGTTTTAAAAAATAAATTCTACCTTAATTTTTTCTTCTCAGATACTTGAAAAAGACTTTTGAGCGAACACTAGACTTCACACAGCCTCATATTATTTGCTTTCTCGGCGATCTCTTGGATGAGGGAAGCATTGCAAACCAACAAGACTTTGATAGCTACGTCAAACGATTCAATCGAATTTACAACACGAACACAAATATAAAAGTAAGTTATCCGCATTTCAGGTTGATTTAACATGTAAATATGTATATATATGTATGTATGTATGAATGTATATAGTTCAAATTAATCTCTCCATATGCGCAGCGGATTCATGTGCCGGGAGATAATGACATTGGCGGCGAAGATGGAGAGTATATTTCAAACTCAAATGTGCGCCGCTTCGAAGAGTCTTTCCAAAGTGAAGATCTCTTTGACTACGAAAATATGTTACGGTTTTTTAAAATAAATCGGATGATGCTCGACTTTTCGAATCCAGATCGTGAACACAATGCACAACGTTTACGTGTAGGTATTTCGCATGCCCCAATTCTCATTGGTGGTGGACCACTTTTGCGTTCGGTACTTAGTGAATTGGATCCCCATGTAATATTCTCTGGTCACTGGCATGAATCTAGAATATTCATACATCCATCAACGCATGTAGTGAATTTTTATGAGTCAACAGTGCGACATTTCGACTTGCGCTCTCTAAAAGAGAAGGAGCATCAGTATCTGGAAATTATGGTACCTACAGCTTCGTACCGTATGGGGAAAATGAAGATGGGTCTTGGGTACGCGGTGCTAGGTGAGTTAATCATAGTTATTCGATTTGGTAAATATTAATAGTACACTTCAATCTATATATTTGATACGAATATGTGTTACTTTGCAGAAAACTATCAACTTAGCTACACAGTACTCTGGCTGCCCAACCGATTCATTTACCTGTTTTTATATTTATTTTGGCTGCTTCTATCAATTTGTGGTTTCATTGTGTTCAGAATGATGACGCGATGCCCATTTCGCGTAGCTAAGCGTCAATCATTATACAACCGTACTTTAAACATGTCTTAATTTTTGGATATAATATATATATATATATATATAATGTAAAATTAATTAATTAAAAGTCCATATTCTGTAAAGGTTGAAACCTATAAATAATATTAAGTATTAAATGTGTAACCAATATCTGTTGAATTTATATTGTTATTAAGTATAATATTAATATTAAAGAGTTTATACATACGTTATACGTTTAATAACGATTTGGTTAACTCTCTTTTTGCTAAGAATGTGCTCGGAAAATTTAATTTCCCTTACATATAGAAAAATAAATGGAATGCTATTTATCAATACAATTATTATATATTTGTTGATTTCTCTGTAATCGCATTATTAGCTATACCCATGTAACTTCAATACAATTATTGTAGACATTTACATACGTATATTGTTTTACTGCGAATTCAGTTACTTACGGATTTCCTAACTGCTAATCGTACACCAAATATGTATATGTCAAACGATATTTTTTACTCGTAAGAAATCCGAGCGTGGGCAACATCGTAAATCACGTTAAGTTTAGTCGATCGAAAGGTTGTGYAGGGGCGGCAGAACAGAACACGCTTAGTCAAATTATTGTAAAAAATCCAGCAACGGAGATTATTTCGTAAAAATAACACGTTTGTGCGATAAATAATTTTGCGAGCAATGTAGTTTCCTTTCAAATCGCTTAAAGAAATCCCTAAAATTTCTTTATCTYATAAATGCAAGATATTCTGATATTAATTAACTTGAAAAGCCGCTTACAATTGTTAATAAAGAAATTAAAAAACGAACTTAACGTACACATATACAAAAAGAACTCGATGCAAAAAAAATTTAAAAAGTAGCAGTTGTTTTTTTGTGTTTATAAGAATTACATATATTTTTAAAACATACACAGTTACTGCGAAATAAGTGTATTTAAAAAATATTTATCAAGAAAGTTATTTTAAACATTCGACATTCGTATGTATTGTTTTAATTTTAAAAACAAGAAAAGAACAAACACATTCTATAATCATATTTTTAAAAATTCGACACAACATAAACTTTCATTTAGGTAATTTTATTTACAGAAAGTCTGAAAATTTTCTGTATTTTCGTAAAAAAAAAGATTTTTGAATTTTGTATTTTATAAATGCAAAGGATTACAATTAGTAAATAATGTTCAACTTATTTATTATATATTCAGATTTTGTTATAAAGGCATTTTTATTGGTTAGTTTGAGAAGAATTGAGAATGTTTTGGGATTTAAAAAAATTAAATTTACTTCCATGAGAATAGAAGTATTTTCTTATTTATTTCTACACAAAAGTAAAAAATTTAGTCATAAATAAAAAATATTGATTATTGTCACTTGTTATTAACTCATATAAACTCAACGTTTATATAAATACATTCGCTTCGTGATTTTCCAGCTGTTATTTTTATATACATAGTCCATTCGCATATATGNACAATTCATGGAAAACGAAGGCGATACTTCAAATACTTAATTTTTCAAAATATTATCTATTTGCGATTAGTAGTTTTGACTRAACATAAAATTATATACATTAGAACGGGTATTTACATACACACGACACATGGATATGAATTTCCAGATAGGTGTTTATATTTCTGTAGGTATAGCAAACCGACACTCTAATCTTATGAAAATTATATTATTGAATAAAACCAACGATGTCATATGTATATGTACATATGTACATATGTACATATATGATTTAATCTTTATGATCGACTTTGTTTATAAGCTTATAACACACAGGCATTCGTGTAGTAAATACTAATAAAACAATTTATATAACTAACGGGAACATTTTGAATATTCCCGTAAACTAAAATAACAGAATACAGCTTTACACGCACACTTATTTTTTAATAATTTATTACATTCTAATTCCAATAATTCAGAATCAGCGAAATACAAACAAACATAATACATATGTATGTGTGCATTTTTAGTACGTATTATATGTATGTACATATATAAGTACATGATAATATCATCTAGACTTAAACTAATCTAGGCCCTACCTACGAACTCATCATTACTAGTGTCACACTTGGGCGTCACGAGTCGGTTTAGTGTGGCAAATACCATATACACGTCTTCTTTCGAACCTAGAAAAACCGATTTCCATATATATTATATATGTATTATATGGTAATAATGTATCATAGCTTTATATTATAAAGCTTGCTAGAAACACTCGTCAGCAGGAACACTGCGTAATGCTCTGTTCGTCTTGGCATTCGTTTTCCTACAGTMATTTAAGTGTGTTTGGTTGTTCACATATTCCTACTGGTGAATGTGCGAGTGTATTGGGCCCTGTAGCACAATATACAAAAAATTGTTTCAAAACATCTAGTGGAGTCGTTGGCACTGGTCTTGCTGGTTGCGTCCACTGTTGTTTTGTTTAGTTGCTCGCGTTCATGTACGAAATGTACGTACACGTGTAGTTGTACAAGTACGAACCAGTTGCCGGGTTGTTTTTGATCGTGACATTGTCATAAAGTGCTAAATAGGACTTTAAGTGAACGAGATTTTTACGCTTTTGCATTCGTTTTAATATTTACCTATCGAGAAGTTATACAACATATGATCACATATATATCAAGTGAGTGATAGCATTGCCTATTTACGCGAATATGTGTTAATATCTCTGTAATTTCCCATATGTGTATGTGTCTCTTTCATCTCGTTAATTGATAAAAGTGATATACTCTTTGACCCCGGCATAAATTTTGCCGCCACTTCATCTAAAATAATGTTATAATAGGACAAATTTAGAAAATTATGTGTTATTCGATTTGTTTTTGTTTTTTTTTATTTTTTTTTTTTTTTTTTTTTTTTTTTTTTTTTTTTTTTTTTTTTTTTTGTCCACTTGTTGTCATTGGCCACTGCAGATACAATGATCGCGTGCTTGTCAGATGCGTTTTCCTGTTGATTTTGTTTGCCGTCACACATATTTATTTATAATACTTACAGTAGGGGAAAAACATCTGCAACTACAGTTCAAAATTCAGTTTCTGACAGTTCGACTGATGAATGAGGTTACATTTTTACATATGCCTATAAATTAATATTTTTGTTATATTTTAAGAATTCAAATCTATTATATATGTACATATGTACATACATAACTCATTTATAAAAGTTTCCAAGTAAATTTTGAAAATTTCCAATCAAAAAATATGTTTTAAAAAATACATATGTAACGCACTTCAAACTATGTCTTGCATCATTGTGTATATGCACGTAAGTACGATTGTATTGGGTTTTGCATACTGACTGCAGGTAAACTCCAAATTTTTGTTTCAACCAGTCCCCTGCAGTTTCCATTCTCACCTTACAAATTTACGTTATTTACAAAACAGGTTAATTATGAGAAAAACGAGTGTTACTTCTTGGCTGTAAGGACCTTTAGTTTGTTTCAATTTCTTATGTCATATCGCAATAACTTTAATTAAAACATTAAGTTTCCGGCAAACGAACCTTTTTATGGCGACCGCGATGATTTAAAACTCATCATAAGATAGCATCATCGTACACATCTCAAATGTTAGTAGAAGCTCGACTAAGTACATTTAATATAATAGGTGTAAGAACGAATGATATCTACATAAGTATATGTGTGTATGAATGTAGATATATCAACTTGTCGAGCGTCGCTCAACTTGTAGCATCCTAATACAAGTGCTATTACAATATTTACATATTTTAAATTAATTTCAATGTAATATGTCACAATGTACTCACCATTTATGCAATTCCGCTGAAAACAAAAAAATCAAAATCAAAATAAAATAATTAAATTATTTAGACATATGGTATTTCGGATCGTTTTTCGAGTAATCGGCTTAATATTGGGTAGTCTAAAAAGTGTTTTCGTATTTTTCGTATATCTCCAATCACGTAGTGCCATACCATATAACATTGGAAAGGTAAGATTTTAGGCTTGATTTAACAAAAAAAATCTAATTCGTGCAAGTTGAAAAAACTTTACAGCTGTTCAAAACTGAGTGAAAAAAATTAAAAAATTCTATATTTTGAAATTTTTGTAGAAAATTTCCGTTCTAGACATTTCGAAATTTCGATTAAAAACTTTACAGCTGTTCAAAAATGAATGAAAAAAATGAAGAAATTCTATATTTTGAAATTTTTGTAGAAAATTTCCGTTCTAGACATTTCGAAGTTTCGATTTACACTGATAGAATAATGTGTCTAGCAGAAAATGGCTAAAAGTGGTCGACCGAAATTGTACATATTTGTTAATTTATTTATTAGCATATGTAAAAAATAAGTTGAAGTTTGATTTGAAATGAAAAAGCCTTTTCTTTTTCGACTACCCAATATATACATACATACATATGTATATAAATACATCCACACATGCACACATACATACATTGGAAAACTATGTTTTTTTTAGTACCTAGTACTCTTACGTTTTCTCAATGTCTGGTTAGCAACCATCTATCAGTTAAATTCTTGTTAAAATAAAAGCTTCTATACTAAAAGAAAGAGTCTTGGTTAAGCCAAACAGAACTTAACTGACAGATGTCACAGCTTAAGCCCTTAAGCTCTCTTCGTAGATTTAGGTCTGAATACTTTTGAATACTCAAATCGAACATAAGTATGCGTGTACTTATATATAAAATAAACGTAAACAAAGTTCTGCATGTTAAGTTCTCAAATACCAATACCTAAATTCTCCACTTACAATAAAGCGTATGGATATTTGCCGTGTGAACACTTCATGAACATGACCTCAGAATTAATAATGTTTGCAAAAACAACACAAGTATGGATGTAATTAAYATTGTATATCTTGGATACTTATAATATCAACATTTTTAATATTATTTTATTACATGAATTTAGTTAGCGCTCTCTACATTCCAAGTCGATTACACTTTATTATTTACACATTATTTTCCATGAATTTAAGGAACGCAATCCGTTATGAAACGGTCAATATTTGCATTTATAAATGGCCTTAATAAAACGCTCCCTAAAAAGAAGTAATGAATTATTAGAAGTCGGACATGTCGCTGTGCCATTTCACTTGGAGAAAAACTTTTGTGTGGCTTGTGTCAATGTACTTATGTACATCTGTACGAATGGTTGTGCATATAGTATACAGATATGTATTTGCAATTAACAATGTTCGCAAATGACTTCATATACCATATTAAATACTCATATATATATACATATAAGGAATGTTGAATTAGCAATTTTTTATTGCTCAAGTATGTATGTATGTACGTAACATGGGTTTGGTCATAATTATTTTACTAAATATACTAATATGTACTATCCGAATGTGTATGGCATAACGGCTTAAAATACATTTGTGATGGTGTTTCCATGCTCAACAGGCAACCTTGAACTAGCACTTTTCGGGCGTTCGGTTCTATGGCATCCAGACTGTCTTGTTGCTATTGTGCCAATTGTTGCCTATCACTTTAAATTCCATTGTTTGCCCCAAATGTTTATTTTCAAATTAAAGAAATTAGTTCAGCTGTGAATGGTCACTCATACAGTATAAAAGCATATGATTTAAGACTTGCATGTCTAACAATAATTATACAAACCGAGACGCAAAACAATGAACTTCATGTAAATGTATGTAGTACTTACATCTTTTAATCACGTTTTACTAAGAATATCGTATTAATTAAACAAAAGGCACAGGTAGGATTGCCAGTTTTTTACACACCCATACATATGCATGTAATGAATGAACAAAAAATGTAAACATATACATATATGTATATGTATGTATTCAGATAACTAAAGGAGTGTCCTGCGGATAAAATTTACTAGTAAAGTCAGCAGTTAGTGTGCTAATTTATTATAATTGTGTAATCTATAAATATGTCATTTGCGGGTTATATGCGATGTACAACTTCTTAAATACAATTAAAAACCAGAAAAATCCTTAACTTCGGTTGCGTTGTAGCTGTAATATCTTTCACATACATATAAACAACTTTTAATACAAGAAATCAAAAAATTCAAAATCATTTTTTTCAATATTTCGATTTGTAATACAATTATCTGCCTATCCAAGAAATTTCTTTGTCATCACTATCTCTCTTAACTACAAAATCACCGTTAGTTCTACTTTGTGTTTGCCTCGCTCGTGTTGTACAGGGTTTGTCCGGAAAGTATTAGGACTGAGTSGATTTCAAAATGGGCTCCTTCTGTGTTCATGCACCGCTGCCCGCGTGATTTCCAGAACTTCAGTTTTTGATAATTTTAACATCTGGGCAATTAAACGACACTCTGAGTTCAAAACTTTGCGCACACGAGTCGCTTTGTCGCCGTCTCAGGTTTCCCAGCACGGTCTTTATCAGCGACCTCTTACCGGCCATCCAAAAAGGGTTGTTGCCTCCGAAATACACAACTTCTGAGTTTCACACAGAATTTAATCGCATATCTCTGCTTTAACGAAGGATGCATTTTCARCTTGCACCACTCGCAGAAACACGTCGCGCGGAAATGTTTGTCCTAACTCTCCAGAAGCTCTGAGACAACCGACCAGCCGCTCGTTCGTTARCTAGGAACACCCTCTACCGAATATAGTCGGTGCGCGCAAGTTCCTTAGTACATTCGCGGCGGAAGAAAATCAGTCCTATTACATTCCGGACAAACCCTGTATTAACTAAAGAGTACTGCTGAAATAAATCGTAAATTCTCTGTTGTGTTCTGCGAAGCTGTGTCTCTTCATATGGAAAACATTCATTTTAATCATTTATATTATATGRAATGTGTCACATTTGATGAAATACTTGTGATGATCACGGTGTTATCGGATATCTTAACTCAAAATTGTGTCTTAATTTCTCTGTTAAACTGGAAAATCTGTCATATTTGAGAGTGACGCTTCTTAAAGAAGATTTTCTTATTATTAACGACTATTTGACTGTAAAATGATCCTCTTGAACATTAGTCATTTTTCGAGTTGGGACACTTTTGTAGTTAGAGTATAATAAATGATAGTGGTTCGGAGATTTTAGARGTGCTTTGACACATTCCATTGAACTTATTTTGTGAAGATATCTTGTAAAATTAAAGTGTTTCATACATGAACATGTGGCAAAATGATCTGAGCAAAATTTCAGATCGACATCTCAAAAATTGAAGAACTAGTTCGCGTTATCTATATTCTTTGTGTGATTTCCTTCTGGGGGTTACGAACTTTGTGGCAAACAATGAACTTTACTGAACTAGTAGGAAATACTACATTTCTAAATGATAAGTACTTTCCTGGAAAATGTGCTTACCAGATTGTATGAGGCATAACAGATCTAAGATGGTTGCTAAAAACGTGTGCTTAAATATTCTACACATATAATACTTGCCTRCACATGCTCTAATATTATAATAGAAGTGTATAAAATTGGTCAACAATTACGGTTAGTTGATAAGGTTCTTGAAATTTACTTGTTATATATAATAAATGTCAATAAAAACAATATCCGTGTAATAATTGACATATAACATACTACACAAAAATTAATGAGTTACATATATTAGCGAAATATTGTTGGTAGTTCATCGAACACTCACGACAAGATAAGATTTAGAACTTCTAAAAAACAGAACTCTACATTTTGAGAAACTGTATTTGCCAAAGGTGTTATGTACATTTGAGAGTATATATTATACGTATGTATGTATGTACCTTGTATCTTATCGACGTTGTAGCACTCGAGTCTGCCACCTTTATTGCCCAAAATGATGTTTGTCAGATAGCGTAATTTACGTGCAGATTTATGTACATACATACATGTCTTCATACATTCACGCGTATGAATGTACTGGTAAACGTATACAACTTAGCGCAGTTCTCTGCTTATTTATTGCGTCTAAATTCTGTAGAAGATCGGTTCACTTGTTTGCATGCCGCAGAAAAGGTAGTTTCAAATTCAACGGTTAATTACTCACGACATTCGTTTGACAAAATCAAATATACATATGTACACATGCATATGTATATATATGTACATATACATATGTATGTGTTTGTATTATATTCAATCATGGTTGACGTTCTATGCACACATACACACATATGTACACACTTACAGTCACGTTTTATATTCAATTTGATTGTGTTGTGTTTTACTTTTGATCACGCGAAGACAATTTCAAAAATAACGGTATTTTCGGAAGAAAAATAGGAAATGAGAAGCTCCAAAAATATACSTTGATTATATTGGAGTTTTTCTTCATGTGCAAATGTGAAAAAAGTATATTATTACTACGGATAAGTTTCTTTAAGGAAAAGGAACGCACAGATATTTGGGCAATGAAATAGTTATATTTCAGAGTAAATTAAGTCTAATGAACGCTAGGTGCTCGATATCCCGTTACAACCAACTAGCATAACAGTTCTGGAAGGACGGTAAAAAAATAATGAGATGTTAATTTTTAAATTTTCAAATTAAAGCTACTGTAATAATAAAATGTAAATATTAAAAAAAAAATCACAATATATAATATCTGACGATACAATTCAGGAAATTATAATAATAGACGATCAAACAGCAAATTTGCATTGAAATGCTAATACGAACTTAAGTATATCAATTGTCGCTTACGAAAATCTAAAGAACCTTAATTTCATTGCAGACTTAGCAAAGAAATGGCCAAAATAATTTTATACTTTTTGGTGCTCTGTACCGTGTTAATGCGCCAGTCACGTGCCAACCCGATCGGTGGAAAAGCGCTTGTGGCCACTGAGTTTATGGTGTTGCACAACAATGATATGCATGCTCGTTTCGAACAAACGAACGTAAATGGCGGCAAGTGTTTGCAGGCGGATGCCAATTCCAACAAATGCTACGGCGGATTTGCGCGAGTTGCACATGAGTAAGTGTGCGAAAGTCTTATTTTCTGTTCTGTTCTTTTTTAGCAACAACACTCACACATTTTTAAATTGCAGAGTGCGAAAATATCGAGAAGAGGCGAAGAACGGCGGTACTCCCGTGATATATTTGAATGCTGGAGACACATACACCGGCACGCCATGGTTCACTATTTTCAAGGACAATATTAGTGCCGCATTCCTGAATAAACTGCAACCAGATGCAATTGTATGTAAAATCAGTTAGTGTAAACATTTTTTAAAAAATTATTCACTTTGCCGTTCTCATCTTCAGTCACTGGGCAATCATGAGTTTGACGAAAAAATTGAAGGTCTCTTGCCATTCCTGGAAAAAGTTAATTTCCCCGTTTTGACTTGCAACTTGGATTTAAGTAAGACGCCCGAACTGAGTGCGGCCAAGAATTTAATGAACTCAACTGTCCTCGAAGTTAATGGTACAAAAGTTGGTCTAATTGGTTATTTGACACCTGATACCAAGTTTTTAATAACACCCAACACCCTTGAATTTAAAGACGAAATTGAATGCATTAAGTAAGTAGCAGATTCTATATCTACAAAATATTATACAAAATCTRTAATCTGACGATGATTTTAGTGAGGAGGCTGCAAAGTTGAAAGCACAAGGTATAAACATATTATTCGCTTTGGGCCATTCAGGCTATCAAGCAGACCAGAAGATAGCGGCTAATTGTCCAGAAATTGATCTGGTTATTGGCGGTAAGTTTTCAATATATAAGTAAATAAAAGAATTTATATTTAATTACACACCGTCTATTATATAATTACATTCTTTTATGTGTTCAGGTCATTCGCACTCATTTCTATATACCGGGAACGCGCCCGATGTGGAACCTATTGAGGGCCCCTATCCGACAATTGTGAAGCAGCAGAGCGGCAAAGAAGTGCCAGTTGTGCAAGCATATGCCTACACAAAATATTTAGGAAAATTGCATTTAAAGGTAAATTATCATAAAATGATTATTTTTACTTGTGCTTGATTCATATCGCATACAATAATTTTAGTTCGACAAAGACGGAAATCTGATCGAAATTGATGGCACGCCAATTTTGTTGAACGCTGATGTGCCACGCGAAAGCGATATTCTACAATTACTTGATGTGTATCGTCCAAACATTACCGATCTGGAGAACACAATTGTAGGCCATACAAAGGTGCAATTAGATGGTCGTTCGACTGTATGTCGCAGTGTGGAATGTAATTTAGGCAATTTACTTGCTGACTCAATGATTTATGCTCGAGTTATCGAAGATCAGGGTGGTGCTTTCTGGACTGATGCACCAATTGCAATTATGAATGGCGGAGGTATTTGGTAAGAAATATTCATATGAATAAAAAATTTATACTTTTTTCGAAATAGGTATACGTTCCGGAATCGATAAGCGCTCGGATGGTTCAATAACAGAAAATGATGTTATAACTGTTCTGCCGTTTAAGAACAATTTGTATGTGATTAGTATATCTGGAAAGCGACTACGCGCAAGCCTCGAATTGTCGGCCAAAAAACGCCTTCAAGATTCTAATGGCGGTTTTCTACAATTTTCTGGTTTACATGTCACATACGATTACCGCAATGAGGAGGGTAGTCGGGTTACTTCGGTGGAAGTACGCTGTGGTGAATGTGATATGCCAGATTACGAACCGTTGGACGATTCCAAAACATATAAGATTATATCTACAGCATTCTTGGTAAATGGTGGAGATGAATACAATTTGGTTGAGAATGGTACAGAACCCATATTGATGAAATGGAGTGATGATGAAGCGTTAGTTGAATATTTAAAACATCGTGATTTCATATATCCTGAATTGGAAGGTCGAATTGAGGTTATTGAGTCAAGCACCTCCGCCGCATCGATTGCCAAATCCATTATAAGCCTAACTCTTGCCAGTTTAGTAATGTTTTTTCTTCGAGCCATCCATTAGATGTATTTCTGCTTTATAAACAATCACCAAAATAATATTTTTTATTGCATTAAACAATGTACTTTTAATGAATAACAAAAATTTATATAAATCTTTGTGGGGGCATATTTCAGATATTAATTATTAATAGCACAAACGCAATTAATTTTGAATCTAAAAAATATACATTGCCAAAAACTATTCGTGCATCCTGCTTTATATAATAAATAATAAAAACATATGTTCAAATGCATTTTGCTTTATTAGGGGAGGGGCATATCGCCTAATTTTAATCAAGCAAGTACTAATTGAAGCTTCTTTTCGTGTAAAATTTCTAATATTTTAAAAGCGTACAGAGGACTACAGAGCATAAAATAATCCGGGGTATTGTTATATAATTAGCAGTGAATAATTTAAAATTATTGTAAAATAGAAAAAAATTTATATGTAAAAGGAAACTCTCTTAAAAAATTGGAAAAAACCTAAAGTAGATTTCACATCATTTTTAGGTTTTGGTCCCCCATTTCCTTTGAAACAAGTCTATTTCGAAAAAAGATTAAACTAATAATAAAGAATTTAGCATATATGTATGTATTTGTAAATATTTATTTATTATAAGTTCTTGTTTTGCACATAAGGCTTGGGGTAAAGATTGATTTTTAAATCACAAAGAAATCGTTCAAAATTTTGCACATTTTATCAATACTAGTTTTCATTTATACCCAACTGTATCAACTTCAAATTGATTAGACGCTCACTCTCATCCCACAGCCATTTAGCCAAATTGTCATCTCGTGCAACTGTCGTAGTTTTTTTCGGTTGACAATCAGCAAAATAAGCTCCGCTAACTAATTCCAAGTCTGGATCCAAGGCAGCGTATATTGTAGTTTGCGCTCCATTAGATGTGGTTTTGAAAAACGGCCATTTCAAAACGGTTGCAACAGGTCTTTATAAAAAATATTAAATTTATTTTAGTAAACGTTAAAAAAAATATTATACATACCGAAAAACTGCGTTATTAATAATAGTATGATGTCTCATTAATTCAGATTCAACTACACCGGGATGTAATGAATTTATAGTTACTTTTGTACCCTGTAATCGCTTAGCTAATTCATGTGCAAATAAAATGTTAGCAATTTTACTGTGTGAATAAACTTTTGAAGGACTGTATGAATGTTCACTAAGAAAATCATTTTTTTTAAAGGGTCCAAATTTATGCGCTAAGCTTGATAGAACTACAATCCGACTGGGTGCTGATTTCTTTAGAATCAATATATATAGCTATGAATAAAATTTTTTACTAATAATTGCACAATAAATACCTTTAGAAGATCAAGAAGCAAATTAGTTAAATAGAAATGTCCTAAGTGGTTGACACCAATCTGCATTTCGAAACCATCTTGAGTTACCATACGAGGACAGTGCATAATTCCAGCATTATTTATCAAAATATCCAATCTCGACTCAATTTTTTTAAAGCTAATAATTTAGTTTTCAATTTACTAGTTTATGTCAGGTAAAATAAATTATACATATGTACTTATCAACAAAATCCTTAATTGATTTTAGGGAAGCCAAATCAAGTTTCATGCCGAAAATGTTTTTGTTACAAGTATCTTTGATGAGTTCTTGCCGTGCCTGAAATACGAAACATTATATGCACCTATGTACTAATAACTTGGTATAACACTCAGATTAGTATTGGGGCAATTGTTTTAATTTACGGTTTCTTTTTATTTAAATGATGTCTTAAAATAAATTCATTCTTAATTTTTCCGAAATTCCGTTTTTGAAACTTTGTAGCACCTGTCACATAAGTTCGACCAAAAAGTGTAGTACCTCATTGAAATAAGAGTTATACATATAAGATGCCCATTAATTGACCTTGTAATGAACTTACATACTATAACTAATAATAATATTTTCAATAAGCTCAATTTTGAAATTCGAAGGCAAATATTTCGATTCCGAATTCCAATTTCGAAAAAGAGTCACATAGTGTAACATTATAACAATTAGAATTCAAATGGAAATAATTTGTTTAATCGTAGTAATATTCACCTTTTCACATTTTTCCATATCACGACAAGCCATATAGATAGTAGCTCCACGCTTAGCAAGTTCGCGAGCAGTCTCTTTTCCAATGCCTGTGTTTGCTCCTGTTATAATTACCACTTTCCCCATTGCGGTGGTACTCTTCCGATATTTGCCTCCTTGCATATACAATCTGTTAAAAATGTGCTGTGGTCATTCATAGTATTAAATATATCAAATTATGGAATACCTGATAAACCAAATCGCACCGGCTGCAATAAATAACCAAGTATATGGTATTTGCTCCATTATATTTTAATAATATTTGTACGCAATTATAACAATCAGATACAATAAAAATTTCACAACAGTTTATTTTTTTTTTTTAATATGCGTCGCAGAATAAAAATAAATTCTTTAATGGATGATTCTGAATTTTATTCCAGACATAAAAATGATTGTTAATAGCTAAACGAGATAAAGCAATGCCAGAGTTGCACAAACGTTCATGGATATAAAGTTATTCATAAAAATACTCTTTCATAAAAATGCTAATGAGACCAACACATGAAATTATTGTTTTCAAATGATTCACACGGAATAGTAAAATATTTCTCTTCTTTATTTTACGATTACATTATAATTATAAATTATATTTGAAATCAGCGCTGAATATTCAATAATACTGAAGTTGCTTTTTGATGATAGTGCCACCTGGAGGTAAAACTTGAACTAGTTTGACAGAAGCGCCATCTACAACGGAAGTTTGAGCAATAGCGACGCCTCAAAAGATGGCGTTCGGTTTTACATTCGGTTAAAGAAGAAGCACACACGGAAAGAATAGCGTAAAAATATTGTGAAGTAATTGCGCGAAAATCTATTAAGAATTTATGCAAAAATATGCAGATTTCGTAAAAAAAACAAGAAAAGTGAGCGTTCGATGTCTACTACAGAGCGTAATATTTATTAAGTAAATATGTAAGAATAAAATATGTTTTTTATTGTGTATCGGGGGTAGTGACAGCCACAGCGGCAACTATCGCTGATGTGAACTGTTAAGACGATAAGAAAATGCAAAAGTCGAGAAATATATGAGAACGAGCCGGTATATGAAGTAGCTCTAAGTGAAAAATAAATTGTTAACAATATATTTAAATTGTGTAAATATGTAAAAGCATTCGCAGAAGTCCTAAGATTGTTAAGCAGAATTACAGATATTTTTATACATTATCCAGTGATGCCATTGCAAAATATAAAAACTTGATTGGGGTATTGTTTGGTATGAAAACTTTGATTATAATTAAAAATGTAATTTGTGCCTCCTCGATCCATATATAGATAAGAAATAGTTATATCCAGTTTTATGGGTTCTGCAATAAATAGTTTGAAAAATATATGCTTAAACTATCAACAAAAATAATAAATATTTAGGAACTCGGCAACTCTGTTATCCTGAATAACTCGCGATATTTACATTTACTAAGTTTTTCTTTTCATTTTCATTCCCTGTATGTTTTGCGCATATAGCGTTGCGTTCTAACAATAATAATTAATATGTGAATAAATGCAATCCTGAGTTAATAACATTTTATTAAACAGTACATATCTTTTTTCTCATACAGTCTTCGAAGTATTCGTAAAAAATTACAAAAATTGTCCGCTTTTAAACAAATAAATCGGCATATTTTCATAAACAAATATGACGGACGTAAAATATCCCTCAGGTTGTCGGCCGCTGACTGAGGATTTAGGGACGGACGAGCTTATCCGCAGACTTAAGGTAAGAGATTAAATGCTACAAAAAACGCTTTGATTTCATTACTTTAATTTCTAGACTCTAGCTCATGCGTTACAAGCTATGGGCCAAGATGAAAAACACGTTCCTGATTATATACAATTAGCACTGATGCTGGTAGATGAATATTTTCTACAACATTCATCGCGCGATGTTCAACTTTTAGTGGCATGTTGCATTGCTGATATATTGCGGGTTTTTGCCCCCGAGGCACCTTATAAAGACCAGGACCAAATCAAAGCTATATTTATGTTTTTCATTAAACAGCTTAACGGTCTCAAAGATCCAAAAGATGCGTCTTTCAAAAGATATTTTTACCTGCTTGAAAATTTAGCCTTCGTAAAATCTTTCAATATGTGCTTTGAAATTGAAGATTGCCAAAAAATTTTCTGTCAACTCTTTGCTATGATGTTTAGAATTATTAAGTAAGTGTCCACATTTTAAAAATATTACTTCATTGAATGAAATTAATGTACAATTGTATTTTAGCGATGATCACAGCACCAAAGTAAAAAATTTCATGATTGATATCATGAGTCCTCTTATTACGGAAGCTGACAATTTAACTACACCATTATTAGATTTAATCTTGATTAACATTGTAGAGCCTCAAAAATCTGCTAACATTCACGCCTATCATTTAGCGGAGCAATTGATTCAAAAGACAAGTTACGCATTGGAACCCATCATAAAAATTGTATGTTAACTATATTATATTGTATATTGAAAATAATCAATTTTTTTTCTAGTTTTTTAATCAAGTCCTTATATTGGGTAAAATTGATAAAAATATTGCGGTTACAGCAAAAATGTATGATCTCATCTACGAACTATATCAAATTAGTCCGAATCTGATGTGCTCTGTGCTGCCACAATTGGAATGCAAACTAAAGTCTACAACTGAAATAGAGAGGATGAGTAAGGAATTTTCTTCTAATATTTTTTTTTTCTACTTTGAATAGTGAATTTATGAATTTTTGTTTTATTCCAATGCAGAGGCGGTATCTTTATTAGCTCGAATGTTTTCCGAAAAGGACTCACAGCTCTCAAAAAAACATACCTCATTATTGCGAATGCTTTTGGGTCGTTTTTGCGACATTGCTGCAGCGATACGTGTTAAGTGTGTACAATCTTCAATGCATTTTCTATTAAATCATCCACATTTGCGAAAAGAAATAACCGATTGTTTACACGCCCGTCAACATGATTCCGATGAAACAGTCCGCTATGAAGTGGTTATGGCCATTGTTGCGACGGCCAAAAGGGAATTTAATATAGTATGTGAATCACAGGATCTATTGCATATTGTACGAGAACGCACGCTGGATAAAAAATTTAAAATCCGTAAAGAAGCTATGAATGGTCTGGCATTTATTTACAAAAGGGTTTTGTGTGAACCCAATGACCTATCGCTTGACTTAAAGGAATCTGTAAGTTGGATAAAAAATAAAATATTACATGGTTATTATATGCCCGGAATAGAGGATCGGCTCCTCGTTGAACGTTTACTTATCACCTGCCTCGTACCGTACAAATTGCCTTCAGAGGAAAGAATGAAGAAGTTATACCTCCTTCTGGGTACACTCGATGATAATGCTATGAAAGCGTTTATGGAAATTCAAAAAAATCAAATGAAAACACGAAAAACCGTTAGTGATTGGGTAAAAATGCATCACACCAAAGAACTTACACAAAAAATGCAAAACCAACTTAACGTTAAACAAGCCATAATTTGCAAGTAAGTTGTCACATAATAAAATTAATAGCAAATATTAATAAACATAATGTATATATAGGTTACTGCCAGATCCTCTTAAAGCGACTGAATTTATAGCGAAATTCAGCGTCAATATGCGCAAAGATGCATCTTTACTGCGTTATATGGAGATAATTTTAAAGCGGGATGTGTCTTGCAAAGAATGTGCTGACACTATGTCACTGCTTCTAAAGAAACTTGGAAATCCAATGGCGGCGAACTTATATTACAATACCGTCAAAATGTTGATTGAACGAATTGCGTCAGTCATGGTAGATAAGGAATCAATCGGTATTTTAATAAGGTAAGATCATAGTTTATATGAGGCAATTTGGAAATTATTGATAATTTTTTTTGCAGCCTTGTTGACCAATGCATGCAACGTGGCAAAATTGTAGAAGAAATGGGTGTACCCAGTGAGGAAGCCGGTGAACGTGGTCTTAAATTCTTATGTGTAAGATTAATGACTATTTTATCCTAGTTGTTGCCTAACCTTTCTTTCATGTAGATGCTTTCGTATATATTTTCTGCGCATTTTTTCACCGATGAAACCTTAGGACACATGATCGCCTTATTAAGTCACGAGGAGGATTACGCTGCACCTCTTATACTGAAGGCTCTCGTACATCTAGGCCGGTATCAACCCTTATGTGACATTAATCCAACTGTTTTGGAAGCACTGGCTTCAATTTGCAAAGACTTTGCATTAACAGGAACGGTAAAGCAGGCCAAACACGCAGTGCGTTGCATATTTGTTAACGTGCAAACACAAATGGCCGGAAGCGCTGGTGCTGATTCTATCAATCCTGCATCAAAAACGCCTATAATTCATCCAATATTTAATGAAATCATTGAATCTTTACGTGTTACACTCTCTCCACAAGATCCATATCAACACACGAAAATTTGTACGCTGGGACATATTGCCTACCATATGCCACAAGCCTTTCTGACACCAGTCAAAAATATGATTGCACGACGTGTTGTCAAGGAGTTACTGATTCAAGGCGTTTCCGAGACACGGGACTGCGACTTGCCGGTTGGTGACTGGTGTAGTAAAGAAATGTTGCCTGCTGACACACTTTGCAAATTGGACGCTCTTAAAACAATGGCACGTTGGCTAATCGGTTTGCGTTCAGATGAACATGCAGCACAGAAAACATTTCGTATGCTGATCGCTTTCATAAATCAGCGTGGTGATTTGTTGGAACAGAATCGCTTGTGTCCCGCTGAAAAATCATGGCTAAGGCTTAGTGCTGCTTGTGCTATGCTGAAGATTTGTGAGCAAAAAGGAGTTGGAGATCAATACAATGCGGAACAATATTTCAATTTATCGCAAGTCATGGTGAGAACCATTGAATATATATCTAAATAGATACTTTTGCGTCATGCATGTTTATCCCTTTTGCGTTCTTGCAGTGTGATCCTGTGTCTGAGGTGCGCGATATATTCGCTCAGAAGTTACATAAAGGATTGGGCAAAGGATTACCCAATAAATGCTTACCACTCGATTTTATGGGATATTATGTTCTAGTTGGTCGTGAAACTGAAAAAAGGTGCGCCCACATTAACCTCATTCATTTCTTTGGGATACGAATTTTTAATATTATCTGGTTGCTTATTTATAGACAATCTGAGGTCATTCGGAACTATGTGGAAATGGACGTCAACAAAAGGCGTGAATATATCAARACAATAGCGACAATGTGTAAGTAGCTCGTAGTAATTTATCACAAAAGTATTATTAAAACAAATTTAATTTATAGCGACTGAGAGCAAAAATGATGCGCAAACCGCTTACCTGTTRCCTGATTTCATGTTAGCGTTTGCGATACCCGTTTTAGCACATGACCCAGCCTTCACCGACTACGAAGATCGTGTACAGCTGAAACAAGTGGAGAAATGTTTGCGCTTTATTATTGAACCGCTTATGTCGAAGCGTGAAGCGTTCTCTTACAGCTTCTATGTGAATCTGATACAGATGATGAAAAACCACCAGGATACGACACCGAATGCAGAAGATAATTCATATAACTTAGTAAGTGAAAAGATAGTTATTTCTTAAAATTATTTATATTTTTTTCTTAATATAGAAAATGTGGGCAGCATGTGATCTAGCACTGTACATAATCAACTCGAAAATAGGCGATGGCAGCACATCTTCAAACTCTTTTCCTGTAACAATAGCCTTACCAGAAATGTATTATAAACCTTTGGATAAACCGGATAACAATACAAAGGTATACATACCTTTAGACACTTACACATTAGCGTCAGGTCCAATATCTGCGGCATCAAAGTTAACCTCATCAACAGCAGYCTCAGCACCGGTCGTTAAAAAAATCAATACTTCGGCTGCCAGCAGTGCGAATCTTACATTGCGTTTAGTTGGCGATAAACGAACAACTGATCATCTGCCGAGCAATGAAAACTCGCCAACCAATGCACAAGTGAGTAAACCGAGGAATAGGATAAACTAAAGCAATATCTATTACAATTTGTATTTTTATTCTTAGGATAACGCTGTCACRTACGACGATGGTAGTATGGCTGAGCCACCAGCCAAGCGAACGCGCGGTCCATTGCGGGCAGGAAGAACCGTTTCATAAAATCTGTATAATGGCGTGGTCAAAGTAACCAGACGTCCATATTTACATCCCTCCTAAACCGGCAAAGCGCCTTGGAGAAATCATACGTACTATGCAGGGAATCGTAACAACATAATTAAATACACACACACCTATTCGTTACATTTGGTAACGGAAATTTGTACATTTTTAAAACGATAAAGAAGCCCTATTAAATCCTTACTAGTAGGTGAATTTTTATTTTTWTTTTTTTTATTGTTAGACACGCTTTTCCTGTTACTTCTACATCTGGCGCTCAAAACAGCAGATTTAAACTCTCTGGCCGAGTCTAATGTTTGTGTGTATGTTTTTCTTTTATTTTTTTGAATATGTATAACTGGGAGTCTTGGCCGATGTTATGGATTTGATTGCTATTCAGCCAAGCTTCTTGTAATCCCAGATTTATTGTTATGCCTCCTCATTATTACAATTACACAAAGAACATAGTAATAAAAAGAAATTGTTTCGTTTATATACAATAATATAAAACAAGAAAAGTAATTAATTTAGTTAGCAATTAAGTATTTATGTATAACATATATGCCTCTAAAATCACATATAAATATGCATGCAAACATACGAAACGAGAAAACTGGATTGAATATAATATATTTAAAAATAATGTTTGGCTTTATTATCTCCCAAAGGTGTATCGTATTTCTGACGAAAATTTATTAAATAACTGCTTTAATCKATTAATATTTTTTGAAGAAAAAATTACATTTTTATTTCATTTTAAAACTTTTGACAATCGCATAATTCATATATAACAGCAGTTAGACTTTTAAACCTTTTTCACAATTTGCACGACATCTTCATCGTTAAGAATATGCTCAATGCCAACCTTTTGTGGTTGATGTTTAACAGAAGAACCCCAAACTAAAGCGCTAATAAATTAAATTTTTTTTTAATTAGAACCAATTATTTGAAATAGGAAATACTTACTATTTGAATTCCTTYGCAATTGAACGATGCAGCTTATTACAAAAATCTTGTATACTTGTGCGTTCATTATGTAGGACAATAGGGGAATTATAGTCCGGAAGTTGACCCTTAGGTTTAGTATAACTGTAAAAAGAAACAAATTCGTAAATTAAAAAAAGATTTTCCAATCCATAAAATAGTATAACTCACATTCGAACCAGTTTGAGATATTCCCACATCATTTCAAGCAAATCGTCAAAATTCCATCGATGATGCGCCGAAATCGGCACACAATGTGGGATCTTATAAATAACGTCCAGTTCTTCAATGGATATTTGATCAATTTTATTCAGCAAGTAAATACAAGGTATGTAGATCCGGTTTCCTTCAATAACATCAATTAAATCATCACTTGTCGCATCATATCGTAATGTTATATCAGCATTATGTATTTTATATTCAGATAGGATAGTCTTAACTAGATCAGCATCCAGCTCAGATTGCGGCACCATGCTGTTCAGATTGACGCCTCCCTTATCTTTACGTTTGAAATAAATATTTGGAGGTTTTTTGTTCAAACGAATACCAAATCCTTCCAATTCATGTTCAAGTAGTTTTTTATGCCCTAGAGGCTTAAGACAATCAAGAACCATAAAAATTAAATTACACGTTCGAGCCACCGCAATAACTTGACGGCCTCGACCTTTGCCATCTTTCGCACCTTCTATAATTCCAGGCAAATCCAAAAGCTGCACAATAAGAAGAAGATAAAAGAATTACTTTTAATAATTTATGGAATTTAAATGAGTTACTTGAATTTTTGCGCCCTTATATTTAATACATCCAGGGACCGTGGTTAGGGTTGTGAATTCATATGCTGCGACTTCACTGTAAACACCTGCCAAATTAGAAAGCAAAGTTGATTTTCCAACTGACGGGAACCCCACGAATCCAACTCGAGCGTCTCCAGTTTTTGCAACTTCAAAGCCTATAAAACCATCAATTTACCCGAAATTATATACATGTATCTAATTAATATTATCACCATCGCCACCGGCGCCACCCCCACCGCCCTTTGGGGATATTAACTCACGACGCAGCTTTGCTAACTTAGCCTTTAAAAGCCCCAAATGAGCCGATGTCGCTTTGTTCTTCTGGGTGCGTGCCATCTATGATTTTATCCCAAATTTTCCATGGTATTGGTAGACATACCATACATTTGTAGGCGGCATATAATGTTAAGGTTAGTTTTTATTTAGTTTGCTATTTCACTTGGAATTTTAGTTTTACCTCGGATTCGATGGCAGCAATTTTTTCCAGTATTGTACTCATTTTGCCGTTCTTTCCTCAAACCTTTTATATTAAAAACTGGAAATATTGTTTTCAATAATAAAGCTTTTGTTGACAAAAAAACCTTAATAACGCGTGGACAATCGAGTGGAGTTCCATTAAAGAGATTTGTCGAATGAAAAGTTGCAGACGTCAAATGTCAAAAATTAGAAATGTTTAAAAACATTATATGTTGCCAGTCTTTGAAAGTAAAGTTTTATTATATTTTTACAATGTTTAACATTGAAATAACAATTAATATACTCCAAATAAACCTGTTACTAAAAGAAGAATACAGAAAATAATTTACAATAAGTGGAATATTTATAATTTTATTTTTACTTTTTTTCCATATCTGAAAACTTGATATAATCGATTTATTTTTCTATGTTGTAGTGCTAACAAGTGGCATCACTAAGCTTGTTTTGGAGGAAGCTTATAGTTTGTGGCCACTGTGGGAAACATTGGTATCCTTCTAGCGACCACCAAAAAGATAGGAATGAAGAAATTGCTAGCAGTTTTCAATCATCGCAGTGAACGTTTCCAAACTTTAGTTTCATATATAATTATATTGATTTTGACTATATGTGGTGTTTGCATCGTGTGCAATATATTTAACTTACAGAATGAAGCTGGACGAAACAACAATAAAATTCCTTTGGACCTTAGTCATGTACGTGAAATCTTGTTATCAAAAGACAGCGAGGAAGCACGCAACCGGGATGACAGTTGTAGAATGTGGGATTGTATAAATTTATACAAATGCGGACAAAAAGGACACGACCGTCTTTCTGTTTACGTATATCCCCTTCAAGAATACATCGATGAGGTAAAAGGGGAAGCAGTCTCAATTCTTACTCGAGAATACTACCAAATACTCGAAACGGTTGTACGAAGTCGATATTATACGCCAAACCCAAATGAAGCCTGCCTATTCCTGCCAAGCATTGATACTTTGAATAGTAACTTAGTTAAATCACGTGCAGTGGAACGAGCACTAGCGATGCAAAATTATTGGGATAATGGTGAGAATCATATTATATTTAATATGATACCCCGGGCAGATGGGAGTACTTTGAAAACTGATCGTGCCATAATGCTTGGAGGAGGTTTTGATTCGTGGAGCTATCGGAACGGATTTGATTTATCATTACCTATCTATAGTCCCGCACAACAACATGTGTCAGATTTATCGCCAAAATCCACACATTTACCTCGAAAAAATTTATTGGTAATAATTTTACCAAACGTGTATCCAAAATACCATAGACAAATACATTCACTAGTGGACGATAACCCAAGCGAAGTGCTACTGCTTGATAAATGTGTTAAAAATGATGTAGATTATTCGTCAAAAAATATGCTACGTTGTAATAGCAGCCGTGGTAAAAGTGTTGAATATCCACGGGCATACGAAAAGGGAACCTTCTGTTTATATTCACATAGTGTAAACGCAGGTAAATCCGATTTAATGGAAATATTAGCCTATAACTGCATTCCCTTGATTGCTGTTGATAATTTTATATTGCCGTTTGAGGACGTTCTTGATTGGACATTATTTTCAATAAGTATTCGTGAGGCAGAAATTCATTCTATAGTTAAAAAGTTGAGCAGAGTATCGCATACAAAAGTTTTTGAGCTACAACGTCACGGCCGCTGGGTGTACAATCGATATTTTAAAGATTTAAATACCATAACTCTTACATCATTGGAAATTTTAGAAAATAGGATATTTCCTCATCGAGCTCGTAGCATAATGGATTGGAATAAACCAGATGATAATTATCGAAGTACTTTCAACCCACTATTTTTGCCCGTCATTTCTCCCAAGTCACAAGGATTTACCGCTGTGATATTAACATATGATCGAGTTGAGAGCCTTTTCACGTTAATTCAAAAGTTAGCTATGGTACCATCTCTTCAGAGCATACTTGTTATTTGGAATAATCAAAATAAGATGCCACCACATTGTAATATATAGTATTCAATAAATCTTAAGTCATATACCTTAATTGATGCCTTACATTTCAGTATCCTCATTTCCCACAATTCCGAAACCGCTAAAGGTCATTCAAACGCGTGCAAACAAGCTGTCAAACCGCTTTTATCCCTACAATGAGATTGAAACTGAAGCAATTTTAACGATTGATGATGACATTAATATGCTTACCACTGATGAACTGGATTTCGGGTAATCATTAGGGACACCTAAAGAATAATTAACGAAACTTAATTAATTTTGCTTAATTTTTAGATACGAAGCTTGGCGAGAGTTTCCAGATCGCATAGTAGGATTTCCGAGTCGAATTCATGTGTGGGACAATGCATCGATGCATTGGCGTTACGAGTCAGAATGGACTAACCAAATTTCAATGGTTCTCACTGGCGCCGCTTTTCATCATAAATTTTGGAGTCATATGTACACATATGCAATGCCTGGAAATATTAAAGAATGGGTGGACCAGCATATGAATTGCGAAGATATCGCTATGAATTTTCTTGTTGCAAACGTTACTAATAAGCCCCCGATAAAGGTCACACCACGGAAAAAATTTAAATGTCCTGAATGTACTAATACAGAAATGCTGTCWGCTGATTTAAATCACATGCGCGAAAGATCAGCTTGCATCGACAAGTTTTCTAGCATTTACGGTCGCATGCCGTTGCGCAGTGTAGAATTTCGGGCAGATCCCGTGCTCTTTAGAGATAACTTCCCTGAGAAATTAAAGCGATTTAATGATGTTGGGAATTTGTAAATAATACTCGAAAAATATAATTTTTTAAGCATCGACTTATAATATTAGSTAAAAAATATATTTGAATGCCATATAATTATATAGTGTGTAAAAATAACGATTAAGTTTAAGTGAACGGTTTGAAAGTAACGTGTATTATGTATTACGTTGCATTTCACGAGCTTATATTGTGAATGAATAAAAACATTGCAATATTTAAATAAACAAGAAATGGTCAAGGTTATTTTGGAATGGCAAATAATGTTATAACWCATACCTACTGTAAATTGTTAAAATTCCGTTATAAACGTTTCTGATAAAAGGAAACGAACTTTATTAAACGGTAGATATTGAAGGGAAGTCGCATAAAATTAGTGGAAATGTATGCTTCCAGTAAGTATTCATAGAATTCGCCAAAATTTAGAGTAAAATGTGTACATGTTATTAGGTAATCGAAAGTATTCGGTGGAACCTAGTTCCAAACCATCTAACTCGTGTCAACGATTTGTGGCCGCTTTACATGGAAAGTTTGAAACCGCTGAAAACTTCTTACACAAAAGCTACACAATTGACAAACCTTTAAAACAGATGAAGTTATCCAATGAAGACTTCTTTACAAACCCACAACCTGAAGGACGATTTAATACCACATTCTCAACACCGAATGCACACCGAAATTCGGAATTTGTCCTCCTACCACTTCCAAAACCAAAAGTCACATCATCGGTACAAATAAAGGGGAGTTTGAATAGAACTATTGACGTGGTTGTTAAAGACTTTCGCAACGAGTCCTTTGATGTGAAAGGCGCAAATTTACCAATGAAAGAGCAGTCGAATTCAATCAAGAATGGGCGAAATAAAATAGCACTAGTGGGACGTGTGGACTTTTGTTTAAAAATTCATAAATTGTACCCAACATTGGATGCCTTATGGGACGTTTACGGTTTGTAAAAAACTAATATTTAGATTTTGAAATTGTATTATTTTTGCGGATTCGTATTTCCTTAGGGCAATTAAAAAAGATAATTACTGGCAAACAAAGAGGAGAAAATGTCTTATTATTGCGAAATTTCGAAGGAGGTCCAATACTTCAAAGTATTTATTATGACTTTACGTTGGTTGGATTCGATTCAGGTTTGTCTGCCATTATTCAAAACCTCATTTCTATAGTTTCTTTGCCTAGGTTGTTATTTACGAGCCGTTGGGCGATTTATTGGAGAAAATCGGCTACAAACGTTCAAAATAAACAGGATCGAAAAGAAAGAGTATATGCAGTCGATTCGGTACTTTAACAGAATTCAAAACGTATCCTCCTTTGCGTTGCTACAGAGCGGAAATTAGAATTTTCTTCAAACATATAATATTAAAACATAGTGAAATATATTTTTTTAAACATCAAATATAACATCAAATATATGAAAATAATCAGGTATATTTGATTAGACATCTACAAATATGTACACTTATGCATTTGTAGGTATTAAAGGATACTAATACTTTTTTGAATACTTAAGATAATTTGTACTTATTTTTTTTTAATTCATTAGTAATATTTTCTTAATAGGTACTATCCATGAATAATTTTCAAGCTAGTTTACACTACTCAAATCACAATACAAAAAGATAGTGAATATTAAACCAGAAGCTAAAGCCATTATATAACCCAAATGTAAAGCACTGCGTCGTTCGCGAAGATATCTGTAAATGAAATAAAATACAAGTGAATAMCAAATCAATGTAAATAAATATATATTTTAACTTACGTTTGTTTTACCGGTGAAAAAGGTGAAGGAGGATTTAAACCTGGCACGTCGCTATCCAAATACACAAGCATATATGAAAAAAATGCTAAACAAATGCCACATATCATAGGACTAAATGTGGCATATAACCGATGCTCATGCACCCATTTAAAAACCTYCTGCATTTCTATTTGCGCCATCCTGTTGATGTCAAAAATACTCTGGGTTTCGGCGAAGTGTTCTATGAAAATGAGATGATAATTAAGAACGGATATGCTTGAAAAAAGTAAAAAAAAAAATTATAATAATTTTGAGTCTTGTCAACCTGTACACGTTATCGGTTTACTTTTTATTTGTCATTCTTAATGCGTATTATTTTTGTCTATATTATCCAATCCGGTATGACCTTACTAGCTATACGAAGCTAGTTGAAAAATAATTACGCTAAAGTGCATATGTACATACATATATTATATGTAAATGCAATTATATATTCCCACTTATGGTATATATGCACATACATACATATGTATATTAACTGTATTAGTAAAAKACATTTCCGACTCTTTAAAGATTGAGTGTTCATAAAATATATCTACGTAGGTACATACATACATATGGTGAAAGGGTAAACTGTATTAAATTGTTGAAAACACAAGCTTATCCGACGGCATAACCTTTGTTTCTACAGCGAGAGTGAAAACAAAATTAATGATTAATTATATTCTGCAAATATAACTAAACACATATGGACATCCGATGAGTACATATGTATGTACGTACTTGGGTTAATATTCAATAGGAAGCGTTGATGATAGGGGTATATGTTAGATCATCGAAACTCTTCGCTATTTATATATCAATAATATTTATTAATGTACGTATGTAGATGAATGTACACTTATTCCGCTATATACATATGTACATACGTACATACTGTGTACGTCGTTAACTTGCAAAAGACGTTGGAAGCTTTCAAATAAAGCCAATAGTCCCAAAAAGGGCTGTTGAAATGATCTTGGATCAGATAATAATGCCAGAAATGTTAAGAAAATTACATACCTGCGACTATAACCATTTTAAATCATAAACAAACTTTATATTTTAACAAATTTATATCCACAAATGCTAAGAAAAGCAAAATTTCTAACTGCTGCCAATTTCAATTATTTTAAATTTTTCACTTCAATTTGGCCACTTATCACTTAAAATTTTAAAACTAGTTGAAAATTATTTTTTATTCACTACTAAACGTTTTGTCCGATGGACAACGTTGATTCTCCTTTCGTTATTGGTATCAGCTAAAATAAATTTGAATCTGTTAGTGCACTAAATGATAGATATTTCAAAGTAAAGCAAACGATAGAATCATCGTTTGTGACGTCACCACATTTGTTTTGGAACAGAGCGCAGCACACAAAWTCTCTCTACAAACATTTTTTTTTGCATGAAGCGCAATGATTATACTCTTTGTCGGACTTAATATACTATGTATATTGTACATATGTTTTGTAAGCATTCTCCACTAAACATTTGTATACATTTTACAAATTTTTTTAATTACTGCCAGAATCAAAAATAAACACGAAAAAAACAAGTAAAATACAATGCATTCTCTCTATCTAATACATTAGCTGTTCTACAAATCAAGGTGCTATATTCATAAACTAAAATGACAATTAGTGACGTCACATACAAATTACGACGTTAGAAAAGTGTTGTAAACTTCCAATACTAAGTACATAATAAATAAATCTTAGCATGGTGATTTCTGATAATATAAAGGCAGCCTTGCGATCAATATAACTATTATAGGATAGTTGTATGTCTCAATATTTCAAATGAAAATATTTCAAACTAATTAAGTTACGTTGGTTTCCCTTCAGTTAACTTTCAGACATGGGTAGAATTGGAAGAGGCAATACTGTTTCTTCGTTTTAAATGATGTTGTTGGGGGTTGGTACAACATATAGTTTATAAAATACCACATGTTGCTTGTTGCAAGTACAATAAAGAAAACACTAAAAGCTGTACATACATACATATGTAATTTAAATCTGTTATGCACTATTCCCCAAGCGAACATTCACACCAAATTGACTTTATTGTCAAGTTGTGTCTGTTGTCCGGAAGTGCAATAAAGGCAGATTACTGTACACGGCATGCTGGGAGATACATACCTATTCGCGAATTATTGTCAAAGACCAAGCTTTTAAATGATTTGAGTATTTTAAATAAAAAGGAAAGACATATCGAAACATTAAAAGTTAAAGTACAATTAAAAAATGAAGTTTGGCGTGATTTAAATGTGAAGTTTAAATAATGCAGAGAAAAATATATTAAACTTTATTAACAAATTTTTTTTACCAACAACTACTACAATACCATTATTTATTCGGATATAAGTATGTATATTTTAAATTTGCAATGTTAAGTGAAAATAATTAGATAATAAAACAATGGAATTTGAAATTACAGCTAATTTTAAGATATTAGACTTCCAGAAGCAGTCCTTATTGATTTTTCACACAAATACCTTTGTATACACCGATTTGTTTAAGCGCATTAAAAATATATGTATGTATGTATATACATACATACACACATACATACATACATATGTATACAGATATGCACCATCGCAAATTGAATTAAATTTTGGTTTTTTCTCAATGTTTCTCTACGAAATATTCCTTCTTTTAGTTTCAAATTTATTGTTAATTAGGGAGTATTTGAAAATATTTTTGAGATATTTCTCCTTGTTTAGGTTTGTAAGTCATGCCATTTTTCGATGAACTAAAGGATTGTGAAGATACAAACAAAGATCTTTCAAAGGAGTTCAGACATCATGTGTCTGAACAAGTGAAACTATATGAGGCTAGCATGAAAGGATCAAGTTCACCAGCTAAAATAAGCATTAACAAAAACAACAATATACGCCATGTGGTGCCAGTAGGTGTATTTATTGTATTTTTTACATTGTATTTAACAACAACAGCAATTCAATTTAAATACGTGAATTATGCTAATCCAGAAGATGAGAAAAATAGCGATTTTGGCAATACTTTAAAATACCAAGAAATTCAAGCAGAGGTAACAACTAAACGAATAAAAATACTTGAAAAGCTATTGGAATACAAAGACCTGTGCACTGAGTTAGAAGTTTTTACAAAGGACTTGCGTTGGGTAGACGAGATTATCGAAAAAGAAAACCAGTTAAAGGAAATTGATACTGAATGTGAACCAACTGAAGAATCGGTTTTAATAAATTTAAATGTTGAGAATGGTGAAAACCACGATCAGAAAGARTCAAAGCATAGAGAAATAGTTGATTTACAACAAACTAATAAAGATAATAGCGAAATTGCGCCACAAATCAATAATAAAAATGTTAAGAATGGTAACAGCACGGTCATCAACAATAATAATAAAAAAGATCAATCAACGGCAAAAAAATCAAACACTGCAGAACCCATCRTCTATATGTTTGCATTGGTGTTTATATATTTGCTTTTAAAAGCCGCTTCAGACATAAATCAGCATTACAAATCGGTAAGTTTGTAGACGTTCTATAACGGAGGAGTTATAAACTCATTTGCGTCACTTAATTATTTATGTTTTCCAGCAAAACAAAGGCGACAAAAGGTTACGACGTTGCTCCTTGCAATCTTACGCTCAGACTCATAAACAAGACCGTCGAGCTTCAAAAGGTACATCAT
>NW_017536741.1:419922-440547 GCF_001853355.1 Bactrocera latifrons | reverse complement strand
ATAAATTCTATAATTGTTAGATATAAACTAGATCTAGAAAAAAAATTTAAAGCAATTATTAATGAAAGTGTAACAGCTACCTATGCCTTCTAAATACTGTCATTTATAATGGTAAAAGTCTATCGGAAATCAACYAAACCGAATATAGAGTATTTAACGTAGTCAAATATTTACATTTACATTTGTATCTAGCTGAATTTAGTGATTAAAGTAGTCATATTTAGTAGTAGCAACATTGCTTCGCTATATCTTTGATGGAAATCAAAATTTAATAGAAAATACATGTTCACTTACTAACTTTCGTTCACTTTACGTTTGCTAAAACAGCCTATCTACTAAATAAAAAACATAGAATGTAAGATTAAGTCTTCTACATATATACATATGTTCTCTAAAAAAAAAAAATTCTATGTTCTCCTGTAAATCAWTCGACGTTCATCCTTCGCCTTATTGATTAAACATAATACATATGCATATTTATATTTTTACACACCTTTGAATAAATTCATAAAATTATTTTTGAATGCGTTGTTCTTTGAATTCGGTTTCACATAATATTGCGTGGTGTTCATATTTCGAAAACAAACGTGTTACACGTGTATTTTGATGTTTGTAATATATATGAATAAATATATGTGTACATATGTGTGTAAAAATGTTTATATATATTTCTGTTGATTACATTTGTTTTAGGATTACATGTACATATTTATTAATTAAGTAAATTTTTCTTCAATATTTTTATGCGTGTTACCTATTTACAAAAATTCTTCTTTAATAATATGAATAAACAGAATAGATTGATAAGGCCTCTAAGTCATACTTTTCGCCTTCTTTACGTTTGCTTATTTAAATTTCAGGTCTCCAACGTATTTGTACTCGTACTTACTGAAAGACCCTTGCACTTTCCTACATGCTAAATGTGTTCAATTTATCTATGGTATCGTGTATTGTTCACACTCTAACAGCACAACCTTCCAGCTCTAAGTTTTAACTCTCCTTGAAAAATCCAACTACATATTTTATTTCAAATTGCATTTTTTTCATATTAAAAATATATTTCGTTCCTATATTCATAATAACTTTGTTGTCTATGTGTGAGCTGTTGTTATCCAATAATGTTTTAAATATATGAGAATGCGTAAATACGATTGCATATTAAAATGTAAATTAACTATGTTTGAATATCTATGTAAACTTGTTGTAAATTAAGACTATTATTATTTTATTGTTTTCGTACACTAAATGGAAATTTTGGACAAGTATTGGTCATAGTCTGAACGTGTATTGGATTTTATGAATTATTAAACAATAATTGCATATAGAAGAATTACGCATCAAAAGTCAATAAATTTTTAACTCTCTCTAACTGTAATTAAAAATGTTTGCTGTTTCATTTACCAATGTGGGATAATAACTGAAAACTTAAAAAATACTAACGTTTTCCTAAAAACAAAATATGTTGAATAAAATATTTTTATACATATGTATATAAATGTGGGAATATGCTAATTGGTAATTGAAGAGGATTTCTAATTATACTTGACTACTACAAATAAGAAATTGCAGTCATAAGTTTGGTTGTGAGTGAAAATCATATTAAGTGATAAGGATGAGAAATATTATACAAATTGGCAAATCATTTTTACATTTACAAATTTTGCTTTAGACTCTTCAAGTAGAAAATCAAAAAAAGAATCACTATTGGATATGCGATCACAATCCGTAGATCGTTTCAATGACACTACAATAAAAAAATCTGAAATGCTTTACAATTTACGGAAATTCACATCTTTCGACGAGCATAAGCGCATAGCAAATATACAATGCAGAGTCCATGGTCTACCATTGCGGCCATCGAGGGAGACACAGAATTGTGGTGAAAGTTCTTCAAATCCTTTGGGTAAGTCAGTATAATACAAAACGAATGGAAGTTTAAAAAATAGGGAATGAGGTCGTTTATCCGATTTTTCAGAATATACTTCGCCAAAAATCTCTGGCCGACGTTGCTCGGTGCCAGTTTCATTAAGTTTCCAACGTCACAACGTAAAAGCCATCGTTTTGCCGATTTCGAATTTGGCTCGTCGTACCTCTTTATCCGGCGCACATATTGGCCTGGAAACAAATTTGATTGACCATGAACAAGATAGGCTATTTCATGAAGTTAAACGACGCGTTCGGATGATAAATCGACACTAGAAATTAAAACGATTTAATTCCAAAATAGAAATATGAAAGAACGCCAATATATGGAATACTCTTAAAAACATTGGTATTGTACGATTTTGTGATTATATCGTTGGCAAGAACAAGTACAGTTACACCATAAACCATAAAACCATGAACCATAAAATAAAATTGTTCTTCTTTACAATAATAATATAAAAGATTTGTTTATTATGTAAAAACTTTTAAAAATTATTACAAATATTGTAAATATGTACATTATTTTCTTGGTGTTATAAAAACATTTTTCGATTTCCGTTAAATACCAAAGGTATATTTCAAAATTAGTGTGACATTCGTCCGTTATATTTAAATAAGTATATACGTATATATATATGCATTCTTGGAAGTTCGTATTTACATCCATTTAAGTTTTAAATTTAAAAAGCTATTAAATGCTATAATTAATTTAATAAAATTATATATAAAAGAACATATGTATTGTGCTGATATGTTAACAATTAAGAATTGTTTAATTTACGAAATATATATATAGTTATCTTAAATTTAGAATAGTACAACTTAAGCTAAGGCAAGACCAATTACAACAACAAATTATCGAGGTTTTCTAATTAAAACCAAAATATTTGTAGCTATTTTATAATGTTAATGCTACTTAAATTCATTTAATAAAAGGCACTAAACAACAAATTAAATTAGATTAATTAAAAGTGCTAATATTAATATTTAAGTTGTTTTGACGTTTGATTTAAAACCAAATATTTTAAATCACTATAAATTGCTATTTGCTAAAGTTATTCAAGTCTTTCATTTTAACAGTAATGCTCGTATGTTTAAGGCTTATATATAAAGAAATATAGAACATTATTCATCATCGTAACAAATTAAATACAAAATAAATAAATAACTTCTTCGATAAAGTATTTTAGGCGATTTTTGATTAAAATAAAAAAGGTCCCAAGGAACATTTTATGTTAAGCTACGTTCATTGCCCTCATAAAGGCTCTCACAGCTTTCCAGTAGCCGCAGCACCGGTGAAATATCGTAGGGATACAACTGACGAGCCACTAATCGGGAAATGTGCAGACGCAACCGTATCAACACACTCATTGCTTCGTCGAGGACAGGTGATCCCATTCCAAAATCGTGACAACTACGTAGAAACATGTCCCAATTTGCTCGTATATATTTTAATAGTCGTAGGAGATAGAGTAGAAAACAAGTTTCATTGCTGACCAGTAGATCCAGTAAGAGGTCTGAACTGTTAGAAATCATTTTGAGGAATTCCAAGAATGTATAGACCGGATTCAACATGGATACGAGTTCAGGGAATGCATTATTGCGAAAGGATATGCCTGCTGTGACATCCAAAGTACAAACCATAGCTTCAATTAAATGATCGTCCTGATCGTCGAAAAGATGTATGAGTATTTTGCTAAAGTGACACTCAGGATGAAATTCTAATTTATGCTTTATAAATGATTCCAATTTCCGCAAAACATCGCGTATGGAACGCTCAATCAACACCATATCTTGATAGGCGTCACAGTCTTGAGAATCGATCGAGGAGTCCGAAGAGTCACTTCGGATCTCTTTAACAGTTACAGCTACAGATTTCAGAACTAGAAGCACCATTTTTTGTAAAATTGTTTTGTCCATTTCAATGGCATTTTCGTTAAGCGCAATTGGACTTCCTGACAATATTCTTGAAGAATTTGGAATGCTTTCGTTATTAGAGAATTCCCGATTCATTGGAGTGGACAAACCAATGTTTTCACGAGAGTGGGGCGTTGAACCACACTTTTGTGGTGCATATCGTTCCGACTTCGCATTAAATAGCGTACCTTCTAAATAAGCAACAGCTGGGCGCTTGAAGCCCAAAAAACTGACCGTATTTTCAGGTTGACGACGTGGTAGAGAGTCTAAAATACGTGCCTCTTTCACATGCCGCACAATTCTTTGCGCTAAATGGCACGTTTCGACTGGCAGCATGTCCTGCAGTGCTAGTGTGGAGCCGTAACACAATGCTTCATTAAATAAGCATAGCAGCTGTTTATAAACAGTACAGGAAAGTTGCTGTTGTTGCAAAAGTAATTCAAATTTATCCAACTGGGCATAAAATGGGCGTGTTTCGACCACAGAGAGATTTGCCTTAACTGAAATTATGTTTTCCCACAGCTGTAAGAAATTTAGTATGCAATGCTCCGCATGATCCATATGCATATGATTAACAATAAGAGCTTTCATATTCTTTACCAATGCAGGCCACTTATTTTCGAGTATTTTAATTGTGACACCTTTTAGATGTGACGTATCGAAACTCTCCGAGTCCGTAAGTGTGATTATTTGACAACTTGATGATACAAAAGAGCTTGAAACAGAATTTGTTTGGGGCTCTTCAACAACGCCAATATTAACATTCAGCTCTGCTGGATTGTGAATACTCGAAAAGTGTGTTGCATGAGTATTTAAAGACGGCGCATGATTTTGATGAATTACGTGCTGTTCAAATAGATGTGTAGAGGCACTGACGAAGTGCGGTACAGCATTAGATGGGTCATATGATATTGTAGGAAGAAAGCTAGTGTTATTTTGTATTGTTCTTTCAATAATATCATAGGAGGGAAAATGTTGAAGATGGTGTTGACGCTGCTGATGTTGATGTTGCATCGACATTTGGGATAAATGGTGATGGTGTCTTCGCGCGTGCGCTTGAACCATACTCTCTTCTAACACGTCATCATCCAACTCATCCTCATCATTTTCGATTCCCTCCTCCGTGCCGTCCAGCCCTTCCTCGTGGTCAACTGTATCGTTAAGTGCACCTCGAAATTGCAATGCAAAATAATTCGTTTCCAATGTTGGTTGCTGTGGTTGGAAATGAAAAAAGCGTTCGTTCTCCAAAGTTTCTCTTTCTTCATTTGCGCTTGTGTTGCCGAATGATGTGTTTCTACTTTGATCCGGAGAAACATCACTACCCACCTGCGTGTCAACGATTTCGTCTTCAAGTGGGTGCAAATCCATATCTTTCCATTCTACTATTCTTTTGATGATTTCCAAACTGAAATGAATTTTTTGAACTGCCGAGCTATCCAATCGTTCAAAGCTAAAAAGATTATCAATCAATTTTTTAAGCCAATTATCATCCAGCTCCTGCTTTGCAATCACYAAAAACGATGCCAATACTCTAGCAGCTAAAAACTGTACATATTCATTGTTGTAACCAGACAAAACAATTATTTCATCAATAAGATTGTGATCGTTACGAATGAGAACGTCGCAGACGTCCATTATTCTTGCACATATAAAACCTTTCGAATTTTGTTTAAGGTATATATCGAACAAAAGCTGTAAATTAGAGAGAAATTGCAAAAGCTTTTCCGTCGGCCATTCCGAAAGATTCGCAATGCGCTTTTGCCCATTTGTGTCGATCGAGTAATGTGACTGAAAAGGCTTTCGTAGTGTACGTTCGGATACACCGCAAAGGCATTGCTTATTTAAAGAGGCTTCGAATTCACGCATGTCCTCTGAATGTGTTGCCGTTAACGTCAGACTTGCGGTTGTCTGCATCTCTTGCTCTATCGTTTGTGCCGTTAATATCTTAGTACTATTTGTATTTACAGTTATAGATAGTAAATCAGGCATCTGAAATGGTATTCGATCGACTTCGTCAGAGCTTACACCAGTCGKATTAGTACTACGGCTTTTTCCAATAATATCGGCCTTCTTTAAGGGTATTTCTTGTTTTTTTAATATATCTGTGGAACTTGTACTACTTGTGACATCTAAAATTCCTGGCAAAATTTGTCCTGCATTGCCTTGTTCATTTAATAAATGACACAATGAAGTGGCACGTGATCCACTCGGTGTGGATGTAGGAGAATTATTTGTAGAACTGGGTGTGGATATTGAATTGGCGGATGACGAAAGCGAGGAACATCGTAACTGTTGATGATTATTATTACTTAATAACTTGCCATTGATGTTTGCTTGCATTGTATTAACTCCGCCGGTATCGATAATGTCTGGTGGGGGGGAACATTTTGCCTCTGCCACAGCCGTTGCCTTGSAAGAAGCCGATTTAACAACTCTACTGATTTTACTGATCTTTTCAATTTTTTGTCTTTTTGTTTGGGGCTGCTCGGCATTGTTATTGGTGTTACTACCGCAATTGTGATTATTACTGCTTGAGGATAATTGTGTAGAGTTACTGTTGGAAGAGCTAAGATCTGATTTGCACGACGTCGAATTGGACATTTTTATGTTCGACAATGCCTTGGAAGAACTTTGCTTAAATGAACTCCGATATTTTTATTCTGTAAATACAAAAATCACACAAATTATACGTTTTTAATTTTGCATGAATTAGTAATGATTTAAACAGATAKTGTAATTTTATAAAAACTCGATATCAAGCTAATATCCTTTTTAGGAGTTAACCCGTTCACTAAATTGTAACTTTTTTAATAAATTTTTCCAACGTTACGCTTGGCCATTGGACAAAAGATGCTACTGTGCTACGCATTTGCAAGGTTACGTATGCAACATCATTGAAACCATGCACAGTTTTATATAGTTACCGCTATTAACATTAGGTGAAGGCGTCGGTTCTCTACTGCTTCGAATACGAACACGCGGCAACACATGCTACTAACTTACACTGGCATAACTTTATTATTTGAAAATAATTTCATAAATTGAATAACATTTATTCATTAAACGAAATCCCTATTGTGGATAAGTAGCACTCTTTTATATGCCTATTTACCTTTTACTATCTTCTTTTCGCTTTCCGCTTTTTAGCAGTTGCAATAGACCTGTAACACTTTCTTGTGTCTTTCGTTTTTCACGAGATTAGTCTTGCTATATTCACATTACATATTTATTTAATATATTATTTTAATTAAAAATGCATTTTACTACTTCATAAACATTAAATTGAAACTTGAATACAATCCTACGTAAATCCATAGCACTGAAACTATATTTTTCCCAATTATTATGCGCTACTCAGTTTTAGTGTTTTGTTGGAATTTGACTTCTTAATTACACATACCAATACACACTATATTCCAGTGCAGCCAACTGACAACAGAATGAACCAATCAACCACTTGCTACCAGATCCAAAATACCACCTCTGCTTATTATATTTTTATTCCGAAAACTTTGCAAATCTAATTTATATGAAATAACTTGAATTTTCTTCATTAAAATTCTAATTCTTTCCAAAGATATTAAACTATGTGCAGTTAGTTWTGCATTAGGCTATAAACGAAAAGGCATATAGATGGCGCTGTTGTTACGCTTTAATGATAAGTTAAAACTGGGAATATATTAAACTTAAGRATTATGCTTAAAAGATTAAGATTATTTGATTTCATTTATTCTGATATGTGCGATGATGTCAATCAACATAAACTCTGTAATGATATAAACTATTAACTTTAAATCGGCTACGGTAAAACTTACATCAAACTTAAACAATCTTATGCACCGCATTGTGTGTATGGCTTTAGTTTTTCATTCGACATTGACAAAGCAACGTAGAGAGAAGTTGAATTTGTTTCGAACGTGGAGTGGGATTGCTTAGTCGTTATAAATTACAATTCTTCTGGTCATTTGTGGRAACGTTGTTGAGTTGAAATAATTCGAGTTTTCAATTAATTTCTTTTATAAAATAACGAAGTTCTCTATCCAATTGTGCATTGTTAAATATACTATATAACGAATTCCAATTTACACTCAGTATTCATAAAAGCCAACTTCTGTGCAATTGTTTTATCAGAAGAAATCAAATAGTAATAAAAATGGCAGGACCACTTCCACTGCTTACGGAGGAACCGGCTTACCAAAAGCTGCAACAATTTTATAATGCTCATGGGAAAGACATTAATATGAAGGATCTTTTCGCCCGAGATACAAATCGTTTTAAGAAGTACAGGTGAGTAGTCCGGTGTTTATATCGAATGTATGAAAAATACGGTTACGTGAAAAACTTTGGTTTGGCAAAGAGTTTGTAGGTAGATGTATTCTATTAATGTGTATATCCTTAATTGAATATGAGTACATACCTATATTGATGTGTACACCAATTTAATAAATATTTTTTATTTTCTGTTTTACAAACGGGAAAATTATGCCAACATGCACAATAGTATATGTGCGTATATGTACATATGTATATTCTTAGTTAGTTCCTATATATCTTCTAAAAATTTTGTTGACAAAATAAATACTATTAATATATATTTTTCAAAAAATCAGGTGTTGATTATGTTAGCAATGATTTAGAAAGCGATTAATGATAATATTTCGTTACATGTTGAAACTAAGCGAATGAACGTATTTTAGACCTTGACTTTGACCTACAACACACCATATGTACATGCGTAGGTACATACATATGTACATAAGTGTGTCCAAATGATATTTATTTTCATAGATTTTGTATAGGAAGATTATAACGCTACTCTCAACATCCATTTGCTACGAAAGTTATCAAGTTATAATTTTTTTGTTCTATATGTTATACACTAAGTCTTTGAATGTCAGTGGGCATATGTGAGACGTACTTATGTATAATGTATGTTATTCAAGTGAAATGATAAGATTCTCTGTTTAAAAGATCAAAATCTAAAAGTTTTTTTTGTGTGAAGAACTTGCTATTAATGAATTGACCTTAAGCAATAATTGCACAATCATTGAACATATAATTTATTGTATATGTAAATAATAGTATACTGAATAAAAAAAAATCTTGCACAGCCGTTTTATATTTTTTACTCTTAATTCATTTTTATTTCTCTAGTTTGCGTCTTCAAACTCCCAATGATGGCGAAATATTGATTGATTACTCAAAGAACCGAATTACGGAAGACGTATGGCCCCTGTTACTTGACTTGGCAAAAGCCCGCAAAGTAACTACTGCCCGCGATGCCATGTTCACGGGCCAACCCATCAATATTACAGAAAATCGAGCAGTACTTCATATAGCGCTACGCAATCGTGGAAACGATGCTATCCTTGTCGATTGTAATGATGTCATGCCATTAGTGCGCGCTGAATTGTCACATATGAAAGAGTTCACTAATCAAGTCATATCAGGCGTATGGCGTGGATGTACAGGCAAACAAATAACTGATGTGGTCAACATTGGCATTGGTGGCTCTGATTTGGGTCCATTAATGGTGACCGAAGCACTTAAACCATATTGCAAGGGGCTGCACTCTCATTTCGTTTCAAATATTGATGGTACACACTTGGCTGAAGTACTAAAACGTGTCAACTATGAGACTACACTATTTATTGTTGCGTCAAAAACATTTACCACCCAAGAGACAATAACTAATGCAACATCAGCAAAGAACTGGCTATTGGAGCACGCTAAAGATGTATGTTTTAAAAATATATAATGTTAGTCTTGTCAATGCTAATGCATTCTATTTAACTACCGAATTTAGCCCGCCGCTGTCGCTAAGCATTTTGTGGCATTGTCTACGAATAAGGAAAAAGTAACAGCTTTTGGTATTGACAGTAAAAACATGTTTGGTTTTTGGGATTGGGTTGGTGGACGTTACTCGCTTTGGTCTGCCATTGGTTTGTCTATATGTCTCTCAATAGGTTTTGAGAATTTCGAGCAATTGCTCGAAGGAGCCCATTTCTTAGATAATCATTTTCGGACTGCGCCTTTGGAGCAGAATGTAAGTTTTGAACAATTAGCAATTGTACGATGTTTTAATAAAACAATTATATACTTATCAGGCGCCAGTTATATTAGCACTGTTGGGTGTTTGGTATTCGAACTTCTTCAACGCCGAGACACATGCCTTGCTCCCTTACGATCAATATTTGCATCGCTTCGCTGCCTATTTTCAACAAGGCGATATGGAAAGTAACGGCAAATTTGTAACCAAGACCGACTCAAAGGTTGTCAATTACAATACCGGCCCAATCGTATGGGGTGAACCTGGCACCAATGGGCAGCATGCCTTCTATCAATTGATTCATCAAGGAACTCGATTAATACCKTGTGATTTTATTGCGCCGGCTCAGACGCATAATCCAATCGCCGGCGGTGTTCATCACAAAATATTATTGGCAAACTTTTTGGCCCAAACTGAGGCTTTAATGCAAGGGAAAACAAAGGAACAAGCTCGCATTGAACTCGAGGCGGCTGGTTTGTCTGGCGATAAACTTGATGCGCTCTTGCCACATAAGACGTTTACTGGTAATCGTCCAACCAACTCAATTGTTGTAAAGAAAGTTACACCATTCATTTTGGGCGTCCTTATTGGTAACTTATTGATGCAAATTGTCCAAATAAAAAATAATTTTTTTTTGTTTTTAGCTTTATATGAACACAAAATCTTTACCCAAGGAACCATCTGGGATATTAATTCTTTCGACCAGTGGGGTGTGGAATTAGGTAAACAATTAGCTAAAGCAATTGAACCAGAATTGGCCACGCCAAATGAAATTACTACACACGATGCGTCCACTAATGGTCTCATCAACTTCCTTAAAGCAAACTGGTAAACTAGATTGTGGACTATTTCAAAATACACCACATTCAACATTTTCCAACGGAAGAACAAAAGACCGAAAGCATTTAAAAGCGTAAAAATCATCAAAAAAAAAAAAACAACTATGAGATCACACAAAAACAAAAAATCTGTTAAATTAAAATGTACACTGAAGATTAAAATATAGTTTTCACAAGCATGCTTAATGAAATTAATTGAAACTTATAATCTAAAAAACGTATAAATTAAAGTCTCAATTTGTATGTGTTGTTATACAAAATGCTTTTACTTGTGAATGCATAATAAATTTAGATTGGTTATCAAACGCAATGATGTGGTTAGCGGATTGAAGACACTTAGAAATGGCTTTTAGACTCATTAAGCCTATTAGTAAGGTACATTCTGGTTTAGTTAACGTTCTATCGTCTGCTGTTGTTGAATGATTATTATTATTAATGTCACAAAGGATTCACTCCTGTCTCTTATACACATCTAGATGTGTATAAGAGACAGCATTAAGCCTATTAGTAAGGTACATTCTGGTTTAGTTAACGTTCTATCGTCTGCTGTTGTTGAATGATTATTATTATTAATGTCACAAAGGATTCACTCAGAGTCCTGACAAAAAAAACTATTAGTATTTGTTGTATTGTATGTATATCAAAATAAAAATAAATTTGATGTTAGCTGGAAATACATTCTTTTTCGCTGAATATTTCATTTGCTCGCAGTTTAATTACTGTTGTGTCCGAGTTTAAAAAAACTTTACTTACAAAAATATACAAATTAATAGTGCTTTCGAAGATTCAAATGAAAACAAGAAAACGTGTTAAAAATCTAATGTTTTTACTTATATCATAACATACATATGCTGTCTAAGAAAGAAGTTTTAAGAGAAAATTTACGATCAAGTTTCCATTTCTTCTGCATCATCAGCGTCRCTTTCATCATTATCTTCATCACCTTGATCCATGTTCTCAACGTCCTCTTCAATATCCTCATCCCATTCATCATCGGAGGCACTCTTTTCGCCTGTATCTTCGATTTCAGAATCTGAAAMAAAAAAATTWTTACAATTTTTRTTTTGATGGAAAAGATATTTAGAGCATRTGTACCATTATCCTCATAGACCAACACATTTGCACTGTTTAAATTATCCTCATTGGTGTTGCGTTTTATTTGATTGATCAACAAATCTAGCCGTCCAGCGACTCTGCCAAGAAAAYATAATAATTAATTGTATCAGTTCGAGGATATTTCGTAATAATAAAATAAACAAACTTCGACAAGTCCTTCAGACAATTCACGCGATGTTCTATTAAACCAATGCATGGACCGAATTTATTTAGAAGATCTTCAGATCCCAAAGCCATTAGTTGACTGGAATGCGTCTGAATAAGGATTTTAAGCCAATCAACTGCATACTCGACACTGTAAAGTATTTATGCTATTATTTCCAAAAATTATCAGAACTTTAGGTATTACTTACTTCATGCGTTGTTTTTGCATAAACTCAGTTAACTCATTGACTAATGGTCCTACGTATTGCACAGGTAGTTTGTGGAGGGTTAGTTGAATAGTTTTAATATCACGCGTATGCAATACAGAACGTAGAAGACTAAATAGGGGGCAACAAAGTTCGATAATTCATTCATTCAATAACATATAATCTTGTAATATTATATGAAAAAAATAAACTGAACATACACATTATCCTTGCTGTGTAAGGCCTGCACTAGCAACTGAACTTTGCTTTGAGCTTGGGGTGCTCCACTACCAGCAACAGCGTTTAAATTCAAATTTTGAAGTCGGGACTCCATTGGCATTTCTACTGCTTTCAACTTCTTCTTTGGAACTGTAGCTGAAGATTTGTATTCCACGTCGGCTTCATTGACGATTGGAGTAATAGTTTTTTGTGCGTCACCAGCTTTTCCGTCTTTTTTTGACAGTTTTCCACGCATCAAGTATAGCGATTTTGGGTCGGTGCGAATGAGAACTTGCAACTTTTCTGTGAAATTCGGAGTTAAGCGTTCAAAAACCAGAAAGCTTTTGTTTCCATAACCGAAAATTAATTCCTGTGGGCGACTGTTGTGCTGAAGTGATACGGAAACAGCTGGTATTGGAGCAATTACTGTTGCACTATCTGACGCAACCTCTATGGTCAAYTTTGGTTTAATTGGTTTTTCAGGTTTAATGCTGGAAACACAATCAATTTATGATAATCTGATGGAACAAAAATAAATATATACTTACTTTTCTACTGCAATAAGGTACATATGAATAACGCCACTGCGTGTTACACTCGCAACTCTCACATTGCGATCAATGTCTACTTGACAAGTTAGACAGTGTGCTACGTCCTCCATAATTAGAGTGGAACTAGCATTTTTATTACGACCTTTTTTCCCAATTTTCCATATACATATTATCCGTTCCATTCGTGATGTGCTTACGACGTATTCACTGCTCTCATCTAGTACCAACGAATTCATCAAATTAATGTCGGATGTGTGCCCAGTAAACGTTTGTACTAACTCCTGCGTGGCCACTGAATATACTTTAATTTGGCGACCTCCGACAACCAAGTTATTTGATAATTCCAAATAAACAATGCTGTACGGTTTCTCCGACCCCACTGACCAAGATGAGATTTGCTTTTCTTCAGAAATTGACCATTTTATTATCTGACAATCTTCCCCACTACTATATAAGTGCCCTTCAGCATCTTGAGTAAGGCAGGTCACTTTTCCGCTGTGTCCTTCACCTTTTAAGTTTCGCTCGATCTGCATATATAAATAGAATGAACGTTATATGAAGTTTACTCAAATTTTTAAAGCCCTTACCTTGCCTAAAGCGTAAGAATAAAGAGAAATGTGTCCATTGCTAGAACCCAGCGCCAGGTAAGTCGCCTCTGTGTCATGGTTTGGTCCATTGTGTGATTTTCGARCTTTTTTCGACTATTTTGGAAATACTGTTTAGAACAATTCAGAAAAATAGATACCGAGCAAACCTTTTTCTCTTCAGCACTATGCCCGGTTGAAGAAGTTGTTATAACCCACGTGAGTGCAGTACAAGRACCTGACAATTGGAGATTGGGTGTGTACTCCTGCTTTAGTTCGTTGGTTTCTGTGTCCCATATTCTCAGAATACCTTGGTCGTTGATGAAAGCAAACAATTTGCCATTAGGCGAAAAGCTTAACACGTGCTGTTGTCCTAATGCCATYGCGAATGTACTTTAATGCCACAAAATTATAATTGTGGTTTACGCACTTGCCAGTTCTTACCGCTGCCACTTGATTGAGTAAATAGATTGAAAATATTTTCTACGTTCTCTGGCATTTGTCTGTACGCAAACAGAAATGAAAAAATTTGTATAATGTATTGAATTTCATTTCAAAATGTTAACCCATATTCACACTTTAAAGTTTAAATTTTTTTTTGTATAATACTAATATTTATATATTTTTATAAGGATATCAATGAAAAATACAAGTACGTTTTCTATGATCTGGCAGCATATGAAAAGTCACCATACCTGTGCATGCATTCAACATGAGTGCTATATCAGTCATTGGGATGTGATTTTTACAAATTAAAACGAATACAGCTTTTTAATGCAACTTTTATAATACATTCTCTGATTAATTATTCACACAACTACATTCCTATCCCTTTGGTTAGCAAATCACAAATTTTTGCGAGTCGTGATTTTAATTATTTGACATTTGATGACAACTTGTATTGTTAGTTGTCAAAGTTGTTATCGGCAGAGTGTTGGATGATGTGCTTAATAAGTGCACATTGCAAATAGTTTTTACATTAAATGTTTCAGTTTATAGTACTATTGAAAAAATTGCAGACGTGAAGTATTATTTACTTAGGTGGAAAACTACAGGTGATGATGACTTCATATATGAAACTGTTCGAAGACTTTTTACAGCGCAAAGAATGTGATGGAACTCGCACAGCATCTGGTGCTTCTGATGATGAAGATATAGAGGTAACAAATTTTGTAATTACTTCGTTAATCGCAGAACGCAAAAACAGTACCTCAATAGTAAACCCTACTTGTGAACATTAACTTTTTAGATATCGAGCTAATTGCTTATTTGTTTATAGATATTGTGGAAAATAATGGTGAAATTCAAAACAATCTATTACAACACTTAGTGAGAATGAAAACTAATGATGCCACACATAACTAAATATAGTTTATATTGAAAAGTACAAATATATTTCTGTCTGTGGTAAATATCAAATACTTGTGTTCTATCACAATTGAGTATTATTAAACACCTTATAAATTTGAACTGCATCCAACAAAAAGAGTGGGATTTAGTATACCAACCCACGATTTTAGGATAAAAGTAGCTATAGTTGGATAGAAGAGATTCTCTAGATTACGAATAAATATAATTATTTAGAGAAACTACTTACATTTAATAGTTAATATCTCGAAAATAGCGGTTCCGGTGGCTATAATATATTCTTAATCTGCAGAATCCATGCCCATTTTAACTTGAAATTCGTAGCATGATGTATTCAAGTTTACCTAATAAAACTAATAACCAAAAAAGATTGTAAATTTTATGTTAGTTTTTAATATTTGATGTTTGCAGTCTGCACCATTTGATTAATTGTAAAAATGTTTAAAATTTGAAATATGGCAACTACATGTAGTGACGCCATATTGCGAAAAAAGCCAAGTAGTGATATAAAGCAAATTGTCCAATAAAAGTGTTTTGATGAAAAGAATAAACCTTTATTAAAGAGGAATAAATTTATAAAATATTGGAAATTGAAAATGAGTTTACAGTATATAACTTTATACCAAATGAAATCCTTAAATGCTTTCAGTGTATATTTTTAACAAGTTGGATCATTAACATCTCTATTCATTAGCAAAAGTACTGAGCAATCCACAAAGTGGAATTCTCTAAAATATCATCCCAATAAGATGAAATATATTTATTTCATTATTAAATTGACATACTTTTAGATATTGTTAATATTTTTGGTCCGAACAGTGAAAAAAGTAAATTTTTTTGTGTCATTTATATCAATATCAATAATTAACTATCGTAATGTCGCAGAAAAATATGTAAACTATCGTTACCCTATTTTTTTTTAGCATAACAACTCCTCGTTTGAATCTGTGTGTGAAAATCTTAATTCTATTAGTGGGAGTGGTGGTAGTAATAAAATGGAACACAGTTATACGAGAGATAACTCCCGGCCAATAGGCAGCGTTACTACTGGTTTGTTACCAGCTCGCACAATACTGGTTCGACGTACGCCGCAGTGCCCTTCCTGTCACACCCATCCCGAAGAGCATGATTTTGAAGATTTTAATCAGGCCAATGTGCCTTCATACAATGAAATAGCGGCCAAAGAAGCAATGAATGAGTGTTCTCGAATCGCTAAATACGTTAAAAACAATAATCCAGACGACGACGATTGGGAAGCACGTATTAACCAGTAAGTACAAAATTATTAACAATATTAGCAATACATTAAATAAAATACTTCTAGAATTGGTTGGAGTAACATGCAAAAGACACTTTTCAATAAAGTAGCAAATATTTTGGATAATGATCAATTAGGACGACTAGCCAATGTTAATCGTCAAAACGAATCTATGCAGCGTCGTGTTGCTGTCGATAAGTCTGCTAGTCGAATGCGTAGGGCGTTGGCTGCTGTTGCCTGGGACTCGCGACTCACACAATGGTTGCATTGTCTCTTAATGGACTCACTTCCATCAACATATATGGCGTCTTATTTAGATATTTTGCAAACATTAAAATCTAAATTGCCAACACTTATGGATAAAATGTTGTTTGGACGACCGCTAAATGTTAGTCAAGAACTTCTGGCGCCGGTAATGAAAAACAAATGGGAGCCAATTGTTAGTACGAAGGTCCGAAAACTAACACAGAATGCAGTAATTGTTGCACTACCTTCTGTGCCTACCAGTGGTCCAGTGCCTAATCGCCTTCAAAAATGGTATCATCAATTGGCTAGCATAACACAAATTGTACAAGTAACTTTACCATCGAATGGTTAGTACTCAAACCTACGTATAGTGTCAACTATATACATATATGTATGTTAAATTATAAATTCATATAATTTTATTTAATTCGCAGTTAGTCATATAGTTCGGCAACCATTAGAGCAAGTAGCAGAACAAATAGTATCAATCACTCGAGTTAAAATACAAGAGTTGCGAAACGAAAATGCCCAGCGAAGCATCATATTGATTGGATTCAACGCTGGTGCTGCCCTTGCTTTGCAAGTGGCGATGTCGGAGAATGTAGCATGCGTAGTGTGTATGGGTTTTGCTTATAACACATTTAATGGAATTCGTGGTACTCCTGATGACCGCTTATTAGACATAAAGATACCAATACTATTTGTAGTTGGTCAAAATTCAGCAAAAACAAGGTATCATAATATATRGAAAAACCTCTTTCCAGCAAGTTAATTTTGCAACTTTATATTTCAGTACCGAAGAAATGGAATCGTTACGTGAAAAAATGCAATCGGAAAGTTCTTTGGTGGTGGTGGGCAGTGGAGATGATGTTCTACGCGTTCCTAAAAGCCGTAGGAAGTTAGATAATGTTACACAGTCGATGGTAGACGCTATGGTTGTGGTACGTTCAATTATGACCCAGATTGTCAAAAGTATTACCTAATTTATTTTTGTGTTCAGGACGAAATATATGAATTTATAAAAAGAATTCTCACTAATCCACCTGGACCACGGGTTCCAACAACAATAACTAGTTTCGTTAACACTAAACAGGGACGAAGCTCCATTAATAATAACGCTGGTGGTAGTGGCGCTGAAGGTAATGCTAAAAATGGATCTTTACAAAGGAAGCGTAAAAATGATGCTATGAATTCMGATCAAGAAACGCCACCGAAGACCAAATATGTGAATTCAAGTATGTCACACTGTTTTGTTAAATCTAACTTTTATTATATAGCAATACTAATGAAACTTAACAAATACTAAAATATTTAATTTTTCATGACCTAATCATCATCATGTGACCACATTTGAATTTTCCATTACCTTGAAATCCCTTCCATATTCAAGCCAAACTGAAAAAAGTAAAAATCCCAGAAACATTCCAAGTGAAGCGAAAGGGTAAAAATTWATTTTTATTATTTTCAACAATAAGTTGATGATGAATTCGTTTAATTCGAAAGGTTAATCTGTGTTCCTATGTATATTTGCAGTCGGCCGACCCAGAACGCGTCCCCTGATAGCATCCACATCTACTCCAGCTAAAACAACATCGAGTGCATTGGCAGGTGGTACTTCTAAAACAGTTCAGATACAAAAACAGAAGACACAGTTATCAACAACTTCTTCTATTACGAACGAGGATCTGAACATGGCCATACAGTCAATATTGGGTGATGGGAATGAACAAGATGGTTCGATACAGAACTCCGGTAACGAAACTGCTCAAGGTGGACAGAAAATAGTAACGAATTATGAAATTGTTGCACCATCAAAGTCTACTCCAATAAAAACCGCATTAATGAATCCTCTGCAAAAGCAATCTCTTCCGGCTGGTGCAAAAATAAAGATGATACCTTCTAATCAATTCGTGCAACTGAAGCCGCCCTTGCAATCACAATCGAAAATTTATACAATAAAAACGGCGTCAATGCAACAGAATAGCACATCTGGAAATACAAACATCGGCAGTATTGTATCAACATCACCAACCAGCAGCTCCGTTGCAAATCATCAACAACAGATATTCACTTTGAAATCGCCCAATGGTCAGACGACGCAATTTGTTACAGCTGCACCACCTGGTACGGCTCAGCAAAAGTACACTGTCATGAAAAATGTAAGTGGTGGAACCACACTGCAAATAGCAAACGCAGCTTTTAGTGGCATAAAAGGGAGTACGCCAAAAACTTCATCCACTTCCAATATGGATCTGTCTAACATAATCGATATGCCAATTGTATTTGCTGATAACGATGGCAATCTGTCCGACTCGGTGGCTTCTTCTACCGCATCTGTCAAGTCAGGTGAGTACTTCGAATCTTTCGTTTTTTCTGTAATTGTAATAAATTGCAATAATCTCTATGTAGCCAATACTTCCGGGGTCGGGCAACTAATTATAAGTCAGAAAATTATTAAAGAAGCTACCTCCACTGGGTCTAGCACGACTGGTACTGTGACCACTTCGCCTAAGACTGGTGGTGGCACATATATAATTAATAAAACCATTGGCAGCCCAATCTTACAGCAAACTACTCAAAGCTCAGCCAATAAGCAGAATAAGGTAGTTTTTATCAACCGTAGCACCATGAAACCCTGCCCGAATATTATTTCCCGATCGAATGTCGCACAACAATTGCCGAAATACACTAAGGTTGTTGTTACGAATCCGAAGACATCTGCAACAACACTTGTACCCCGTCCAGCAATGCAATTAACGACAACGCAACTGCCAGTGGGTACAGCTAGTGGCAGCAGTCCACTCGTGTCGTCTGTGAAACARGTGAATTTACAGACACTAAAGTCTCCACTTAGTATTGGTGCGCGGCAGACATCAGGCATACTGAATGTTTCCACAAAATCGCTACCACAAGTGCAAATTATTAGTACAACCGCTGGTGGGGCAGCTATTCCTTCGACTGTGGGCAGTAACACCGGAAATCCTACCGCTACAAGTAGTGGTAGCAGTGTTTTGAACGACCGCCCGCAAATTCGAAATATTGTTGTAAAACCCGGAGGATTGAAACAAATACCAGCTTTGACCTCGCACGTGTTTAATCGAAATTTAACCGTACGTAAAATGGTAAATATCATATCCGGCACAAATCCAGTTAGTTCATCCTCAACCGCACCTGGTGTATCCATAGTAGCTCAGACTACCACAGCACAGGATATTAGCCAAAATAATGTCGCTGGCACAACATCATCTATACAAACCTCGCCGAAGGTTATAACTTTAAATCCGATTAATCCGTCGGTTTCCATCAACAGTTCTGCATCTGGCAGTGGTAACAGTACGGCCACTAGCGCCCAACCAAAGAAGGATTGATTTTATCCTCTTTAAAAGTGCACTCTGTTGTTAATTTTAAATTTATTTAGCTTTAAAAATAGATACAYCTTTATATTTCATCTCATTCATGCTCAATTCGTAGTTTGACTACTTCCGCATTCATTTACTTAATAATAAAACATTTAAAAATAAATATATATTTTATCTTTTATTTATTCAAATCCWTGTTATAAGTATTTTTTTTTAAGTTGGATCTTCAACTATACCAATTGTTACACTTATAGCAATAACAACATATGCACATAGAGAAAGGTATGGTATTAATAATGTCTTAACTTGGTCGGTCTCACGCTTCCGATTGCTTAGAATATTGAATCATCCGCTTAGCAGTAACGCTACAAGCCTCAACGGTTTATCAAGTATTTCCACATGTCGCCCTTCTCCGGTCCAACCGGCTGAACGAGGTGGCTGACACTGTTATTTATATTTACATTTATTTATATAACGATTSAGTGCCGTTTAATTACAGACACTAGATCAAAGGTCCTTCTATTCTATTATCACTWCCGCTTAGTATCACCAGCAACGCGACCGTTCCCACGACAGCCGGGTCTACGAAAACCGGAACGAACCCGGATTTTTATCCGGCCAAGGACTGTCAACTCGGCATAATTCTGCCGTCACAACAACATCAACCAGCAATGCTACGAGCATCCAGATTTTATCATGATCGAATTTAATTTTTTTTTTTTTATATAGAGCCTGCCAGCTGCCAGTTGAAGCCACCTCATGACTTCAAATTACATCACTGCGCGGCGTAAAGCACCAAACTGTTGAAGCCACCTCGCGGCGTCAGCGTCACCCAAGCACTGG